>NC_081800.1:24999218-25074218 GCF_963082965.1 Carassius carassius
AACAAGCTTCTCAGAAAGTCTATAGTAATCTTCTTAGAAAATTATAGTAACTGTTTTGATATTTTAAGATTTCCCCCTAAAAAAACATAACAGATGTAAGATTAAAAATAATAATAATAAATAAATAAATTCTGAAATAGTTCACTAGATTAAAATGTAAAACAGGTTTTGGGTATTGAGTTAAATAATATATATACAGTGTGTGTGTGTGTATACTGTAGATACACACACACACACACACACATACATTTTTGCAATTATTGCATTACCTTAAAAAGGGATATTATAGGTATTATAAACCATTTCTCACGTTTTTTTATTTGATTGAGGCTACTAAAAAAACAACAACAAAAAAACAACTGTAGACATTTTTTAAAATTACAAGAACAATAAAATTAATAGAAAAAGTTACTAAAAGTAAAATATCATATTATGAAAAAAATATGAACTAATTCAAAATATCAATAAAAACTAAAATAATAATTAAATTACTGTATTCTAACCTTAAAGAACAGACCAAAAACAAAGCATCATCATGCAAGAAAAATAAATAAATAAATGACTGTAAAGTAAAAAAAAATACATTTAAATTTATGCATTTAGTAAACGCTTTTATCCAAAGCTCCAAAACTTAGTGCATTCAGGCTATACAATTTTTTTTTTTTTTTTTGGACTATAGTTTTTGATGAACTGTAGTCCATCCAAATACATTGATTGGATTTTTGCTGAAGTGTTCAGAAAATTGTTTATATTATTTTATTAAAAATGCCATTAGCTGTTGTCAGATTTTTTTTATCCATGTTTGAAAGACACAAATGGAACCTGCTTCTATTTGTAATGAGACATTGAGTGTTTGTGAGCTTCACATATAAGAACCTGAGCCTTATCTGCCGTCTGTAACAGGTTTCATCCACGAGGACCATCTCCGGGAGCTGCTGACCACCATGGGGGATCGTTTCACAGATGAAGAAGTGGACGAACTCTTCCGCGAGGCGCCGATCGACAAGAAAGGAAACTTCAACTATGTGGAGTTCACTCGCATCCTCAAACATGGAGCCAAAGAAAAGGACGACATATAAAAACCAGCAGCAGATCCATTCAGCGTCTGATTATGTACGTGCAGATCCTTTATATCCAATGATATTGATGAGCCAACAATTCAGGTTTTTGTTAAAGACAACAAGAAACCAAACTGCAATGCACTAGACACCTTTCAAAACACCTTACCATATCACACTGGCAAGTGTTGCATGTGCAAACACTTTAGATCCAATATTTGATCTGTTTTCTCTCTGTCTATCTCCAGATAAAATCACCTGGGTAAGTTATCAGAGAATGGAGCAGATATTTGTGCGCAGATCTACAAAAGTCCAAAAACACCCTTTAACATGAGGATAACGATATGAAGTTCAAGATATCAAGAATAAAGATTGTACATTTCAGAATAAGTGCTAAGAAACTTAATAAATTTTCAATTAGCATTGTTTAAAATAACAATGTTTTTCCACTTTCCTTGCTGTTTACGAGTTCTGCACACAAATCATCATACAAAATGCACACAAATAAAAAAGCCAGTCCTGGTTTTCTGGATTTTAAGAGTAATAGTTCATCCAAAAATGGAAATTACTATTAAAAATGTGCTCACCATCAGGCCATTCAAGATGTAGAGAAGTTTGTTTCCTCATCAGATTTGGAGAAATGTACGTAAAAGTATTGCATCACTTGCTCACCAAGTAAATGGGCGCCGTCAGAATGAGAGTCCAAACAGCTGATAAAAACATCACAATAATCCACAAGTAACCCACACCAATCCAGTCCATCAGTGAACATCTGGAGAAGACAAAAGCTGTATGTTTGTAAGAAACACATGCATCATTAAGGCATTTTAACTTCGAACTGTAGCTTCATGCTGAATTACAAGTACAGAGATTTCTCCTATAGCATGAACAATATAAAAACAATCTCAAAGGACAAACATCACATCAGCTGATTTGCTGTGTTCTTGTTAAATAAAACTTTATTTTGATTGTAAAAAGAAATATTCCCACAACGACCCTACAATACAGAGCGCAACTCTGTATAGCTATATTACCTTAAAACATGTCCTGAAAAGAATAGCTGTCAATGATATCTATAGTAAATCTCTCTTTCTCTGGAGGTGTAAGAATGAGATTTGGGCCTGTATGCATATTGAATTCTCTTCCATGTGTTTGTTTTAATATTGATTGCAAAAGGGCTAAGAAACAGAACCAGACTCACATGTGGTTCATCAGTGTTAAACCAAAATACAATAAAGGCTTCAAACTAGACAGGATGTTGATTTATTAGGCAATATGCTATTTTCCCACAAAAGCCGTTTATTCAGTGTAGCGAAGCCTCTCCTCCATTGACATCTATTCAAGAAAGGGCATCTGGTCTTTCATCCTCACGTACCGCAAGCATCAGACTTGCCTTAAAGTGAGTTCACCACAAAATGAAAATGACCCCATAATTTACTTACCCTTAAGACTTATATAAATGTATTCTTTCAGACGAATACAGTTGGAGTCATATTAAAAAATGTCCTAGCTCTTCCAAGCTGGCAGTGAATGGGTGTTGAGATTCAATAGTCCAATAGAAGTCCAATAAAACAGCAACATAATAATAATAAACATTGATTCTCTTAAGGAGGCCTTTATTTACCCCTTGGAGTCGTGTAGGACACTTTTTATGATGGATGGATGCACTTTATTGGTGCTATTGAAGAAACAAACACTCTGGAAGAGCCAGGACATTTTTTAATTTGTATTTGACTTGTATTCATCTGAAAGAAAACACCTAGGATGGCTTGATGGTGAGTAAAACATTTGATAATTTTCAGTTTTGGGTGAACTATACCTTTAAAGCAGCTTTTGCTTTTCATATGCGTACATTTGCGGTTTTCGTGGAAGTTACTCGTTCATCAAAAGTAATTCGCCCTATTAGAAGTCAGCATACCATCAGAATGATTTAGAAACTTATATTGCAAAGTAATAAAATAAAAATAACATACGGTTGTTTCAAACTGGTTGATCTTTCTTGACAAATGCTGTCAACATTAGGTTAAAATATTAGAATAGAATGAAATTATTTAGCAACTTCTTCCAAACTTCTTCCAGAGTGTCGCATTTTGTAAAGGGGAGAAATCATGCCGTAATTTTAGCTTCACTGTTAAATATTAGTAAATTGAATAAAAAAATAATATTTTTATAATTCTGCATATCAATATTTTAGTGCAGTTTATCACTACAGCAGTTGATGTATCACGGGATTCACTAAAAACACAAACAAAAGTGCAATAAACAACCTGAGGATTTAACAAACACAAGATGACATGCATGAAAGCATCTGTATAGGCCCTTAACGTCAAGAGAAACAGAGAATATTTATATTTTATATCTCCAGAGTTAGCATAAACACAATGACAGTGTAAAATACATTTGATTTGTGTCCATTAGCATCTGAAACAATGGTGCATATATATATATATATAAAATCTGAGGAATCACCTGTTAAAATAAGGAAAAAAATAAAATGATACACAGGCAGGCGAGATGTCCATTGAAAGTTTGTAAGTGTGTTGAGTCCAGTGTAGCCCTATTAAGATCTGATGGGTTTGAGTTCATGTTCAATCAGAAGCAAATAATCAATCCTTCCACAGGAACAGAAATGCTTTAGGACTCTGCTATTGCTATGACATGCAGAGTTCGGAGATTTGTGCCGAGTATCAGTATCTGGTGGAAAAGCAGCTCAGGTAACATGAGAACAGAAAAACACAAACTGGCTGAAAATGTGAATGTTCACACACCTCGATCGGATGATTGAGAAAACCACTTTTCATCAGACTAACAGTGACATAGGATGCTACTTTACTTCTCAAATCAATTGTGTGAAATCTTGAATCCGAGCAGTCTGAGCTGGGATTGGGCCGGAAATTTACCACAATTATTATCTGTAATAACATTACATGTTGAAATCAATATAGAACTTGACTGTGAAGTGTTCAACTTTTTAAATGTTTAAATCCATCCAGAGCAGAAAATGTTTACGCTTGACTTACTATTTGGAAATTATTCATTAATATTTATTAAATTCCTCTTTTTTTCAGTCTCCTGTCAAGAATTGAATTTTGAATGGGAAATCCATTAATAATTGGGATTTTCCCACCAAAATATTAAGATAAGAGTGGCACGATTTGTAACTTGATTGTGCGAGACTTTCCGTTTCATCCGCTTCCACACTGCTGAAGAAAACAACTGAAACCCTCATAGAATTTATAATGGTTTTAATGGGAATTGTATTAGTTTTAATGGAAACTGAAGTGCTCTTGGACTACTGGATGGGGTTGCCAAGTCTATGTAACAAAACCAGCCCAAAGGTCAATCATAAATAGCCTAAAAACAACCCAATGACCCTAAACTCCCAAGCCTAAACTGCATACACAATTTCAACTTGAACTAAACTAGTAACAGTCTGTTTTCATAAAGCCATTCCCTCACAAAACACATGATCTAGCACAGGTTGAACACACATACATTTCAGCCATTTATGGTTTCTATTCTTTTGGAGGTGTTTTCATCAGGGATGAACACATGCAATCTAATAATCCATTAATCATTAGATCGGATCACTTAATCTGATTACAAACAGTGTCTATATAAAATCTATATAATCTGTTAAATGGGAAATCATTAGCCACGTATACATATGATTTCAACTACTTTCTCAATCAGAGTCAAAAAACATTGCACACGTGAGCAGCGCTGTGGTTTCTAACTTTATTAACGCCGTATGAACTCAACTGGTCAGTGGAGGAGACATAATAGTTGCTAAATCTTTGCTAAAAAAAAGTGTTTCAAACTAATTTTCAAATATGGGATCAAAGGAAAAACGCCACTTAGGCTTGCAGTTATTTTCTGGTGAACATACACCAAAATTTAGTTAAGGGTACATATAACATTACTTTAAGAAAGTAACATTGCATTAGATCCATTCAGATTGATTGAAAATCAAGAACTGTTCATGCCTCAGTCACCATCATCATATGAGCAAATGGAAGAGATGTCTACATGTTGAATCCAAACTAAAGCAAGTGTGAACTTGATGCACCACACAAAGTGTGAAAATCAAGCTTCTGAAACATTCTTGTGATCCAGCAGCAATCTTCAATGTCGGATACAGGTGGAAATGTCCTTCAGATTTCAATAGTTTATATTTGCTGCAAATGTTCTCACCCTCAGGCCATCTGAGACGCAGATGAGTTTGTTTTTTTCCATCAGATTAGATTTTTAGAAAGCATTATTATGGTTTAGTGTCAACAGTTTGAAGACGTTAACTGATGGACTGGAGTGCTGTGTATTATTGTGATGCTTTTAATCAGATGTTTGGACTCTCATTCTGACGGCACCCATTCACTGCAGGGCATCCATTGCGGAGACACTTATGCAATGCTACATTTCTCCAAATCTACAACTCAAATGCATTTTGGATGACCTGAGGGAGAGTGTATATCCAGTTTTGGCTGAACTATTCCTTTAATGCTTATAATCGATAATAAACTCTGACAAACAAATGATTTGTCAATGAAAGTGGCCTCAAATCTCATTTTCCAGCTTTGGCTTCATTGAAATTGGCACGTGAATGTAAAACCGGAAGTGAATCTCCAGGATCATAACTGTGAAGCGTGTTCAAATCTTTTTAATCTTACACAGCTTAACCATGTGTGTAAATACTGACACTTCTGAACTCCTCGTGTGGAAATCAAACAACTTTTCCAAATCAGCAAGTTCTGGCTAACAGCCGTTTTAATATCGGAGAGAAAACAATCATTAAAAACATCTCGGATCTGATTGGTCACACACAGACTGGAACCGATCCCAAATCATCCGGAAACCGAGCGCTCGGAAACACATGGAAGGACTAGACAACTAAAAAACACAACTGAAGTCATTCAAATTATAATAACATTAATAATAATAGTACAAAACTAACACACCGTTGGCCCAAGTAAAAAATCGGGACATTGTCATTGAGTTTTTAAAACATTCATCATAAAAACAAAGCCGTGTGGTCATGTTTAAACCCTATTAAATAAACCGAAACGGACAGATGGATCGCTTGACGTGCACAAATTAAACAAGCTGAATGAGTTTTGATTACTGGAGTGAATCAAACCCAACTAGTGGAGTGCAAAAATCTCTTCTAGCACTTCAAGTATCCGTAGTACCGTCCAAACCTTCCCTTCAAGTGAAAGAGTCACGCATCCGTGCTCCAAAACCGCTGGATAAAGAGGAAATCAAAATCTTGGTGAGAACAGGAAGACTGCGCTGATGAGAGACGAGGAACACAGGTGCGGGATCCTGAGTGCATGCTGTGGGGTCATGTGACGTGTGAAGCGTGTGTTTTCATCAGCGATATCCGCACATTTACAGACCGAGTCTTGATATATATATATATATATATATATATATCCATGAGATAATTATTAACTTTTATAACATTTAGAATTATTACAAGAGTACCATAGAAATCAATGTCAAGTGGGTGGGGTTCTTCTGTGGCAGCGGTCAAATGCTCTTTTTATTTAGTATGTTTTGCTCGTTGTTTTCGGCCGTTGGCCACACGGACCCCGAGCATCTGCTTCGTGTATCAGAGCCGCGTCTGAGCCTCGGGGACGTAGATCTCGATGCTCTCGGCGCTCTCGGTGGCAGAGTTCTGTCGTTCAGAAACGGCTCGCTTGGCCGCCATCAGTCGCTTTCTGGCCTCCTGACGCTGTCTGTCGGCCAGCGAGTCGCTGCTCTTCTCCTTTCCTCCGCTGGGTTTGACCTTCACCGTCTTCTTTGGTGTGTGGGACGGAGCCGACTTCTTCTCCTCCTGAAGACATGCATTCAACAATTAAATCTGGTTGTGGTAAATATTGCACTCGTTTGTAAGAAAAAAAAATATACATTAATAAAATTCATTTACAATATAAAACTACTTATTTTTAACTTTTAAAACGAATTCATAATATATAATAAAATATTAATTAATTTTTAATTATTAAAATACATAGTGCTAGCTTATTTTAAATTATGTTCATTAACAATAAAATGCATTTAAAAAAATACAAATTCAAATAAATTTAATTCGTTTAAAAATAAAATACAAATAGAATGTAATGCATAAAAATCTAGTGTTACATTTTTGTTACATTACAAGAAATCAAGTTAATATTAAATTGATATTATTTTTAAACTTTTTAATTATTATTACATTTATAAAAATAATATTTAATAGGGATGCACTGAAATTTCAGCCGTCGAAAATGACATTTACGCTTTTTCCCCCTATGTAGAATACACCTGTTTGCAATAGAGCTACTGTGCTGTAACACAGAATAATGGCTCTGAAAGGACTTTACATTATTTGGATAATTGGTTAAAGTAAAAAAATTAAATAAATATTGTTAAATCAAATTTGTTGCATAGAACTGAATAAAATCAAATATATTAATATTTAATATGAATAAGTTTTCTGTCTAATTTGGTTGTGTTACTTTCAATAAAAGTGTGCTTATTTTTTTGGCTTGTATTTTTTTATTTCAGTATTAAAATTGAGTTAAATTTAAAAGTCGTACAAAATTACTTTATATTATTTAATAAATACATAATTATTAAAAAGGCATTTTTAGTTGCAGTTTTTATTTTCAGTCAAGTGTATCCAGAGTTTATTTATATTTAATCTTATAGATATTTAATCATTATTATTACTTTTTAACCTTTTAAAATACACTATGCTTGTTTATAATATTAAATACAATTTATAAAATTCATACAGAGTAAAATATCAGATTATTTCTAAAATAAAATACAGAAAACAAAACGTAATTAATATTAATTTTAACCCTCCCGAAAAGTATTAATATTATCATTAATATTACTTTTTAAACTTTAAAAAAATTGTTGAATAAAATTTAATAAAAAAAAAAACTAAATAAAAATAAAATGCATTTCTCAAAATAAATATTGAATTTAATATGAAGTCATTTATAAAATAATAAAACGTGTGTGTGTTTGTGTGTATATATATATATAAATAAAGGTACATTAGCACAATATATTAAATTATGTTAAAGTAAATAAATGGCAATGATTAAATAGTAATATAGTGTATATTATATATATATATATATAATATCTCACACACATACACATAAAACATTTATCAAATTAATATTTCATTACTATTTATTCAATACGATTTATTTAGTTTAACATATTGTGCTAGTGTAACATTTACTACATTAACACAAAAACTACATTATATACTGCCTACTATTACTATCTGATACAGTTCATCTTCATCACATGACGTTATTACAGTTCTAGATCTAAAAACTGAAGAATATCCACAAACCACATTTTTATTCTACTTCACACTGTCTACACAAGCAAAGCGACATGTTAGGATGCTAGAAAGGTCTGGCAGTTGGACCTTTTTGTCCTGGGTCTCGCACATCTTCCAGCCGTTGGACCTGAGGAGGTGCAGCTCGTCAAACTTCATGCTGATGTCCTCGATGGAGAGCTGCAGAAGATCCCAGAACCCGGCCAGATCCTGCGCTGTGGGCCGTGGCTGAGCGCTCGCATCCTGACCCCAAAACACACATCAGACATCAGCCACACAGCTTTAGAGCCACTGTGGGACTGTATAAGACAGAAAAACATCTGGAAGAGGATCAACGTCTGTCTACAGCAGATGATGCTGTGAGAGCCAGCAGAGGGCGCTGAACACCAGCAAATGATGGAAATATTGTCACAGGAAATCATGTTATGATGGGACAAGATATCATCCAGCAGGATTTGACTGTAAGTAAGTCATTATAGGCTGGTGTAGGACTGCACAATTAAATCGGGTTTACAGTAATGTACTGCCACAGTTACTTAATCGTTCAAAACAGCATTACAAAATAACAATTTAAAAAAAAGGCCACTTCCATTATTCTGCGTGCTTAATGTGTTTTTTTCTTTCTATACGTTATCTGAAAAGTTTTAGTTCTAGTATAACATTATTTTTTATTAATTCATGAAATTTTAATTCATCTTAAAATATATAGTTACATTTTAATTATAATTAAATTAATAAAGATTAAAATATTGATAATTCTTGATTCCCAAAATCTGTTAGGAATAAATGAAAAATAAATAATACAATTATAAATGATGTACTTTTTTTTATTTTTGTGATACTCATCCCGCAGCCTAAGTTGTCAGCAGAAAAATAAATAGATGAATTAATAATAATTACAAAAACAAAACAAAATAAAAATTAAATAATGCAATATGTAATTTATTAAAATTTGTTAATTTTATATACACAAACATTTTAATTCATCTTTCAATTTAGAATTGCAAATAATAAAAAAATAATATTTCAATGAGTAAAGATGAAATTATAATAATTCCTTAAAGTATTTACAAAACTACAAATTTATCACAATAAATAATAATATACTTTTTATTTTTATATTACTTATGTATTATATGCATTAAGATTTGGATTCACACCTCTAGATTAAATATACATGTTTTATTACTGTATTTTTCTTTACACTATTTGTTACAACAATCAGAAACACGTAAATAATGTAATGTTAATAAAAAAAAAAAAAAAACGCACAAGCAAATCATTTGTGAACCTTTACAGAAACGGAGTGGCATTGCCTTTTGATTGTGGGGTGAATTAGGAGCTGACTGTGAATGAAGTGATGTTATAAAGAGACACTCACCAGGTTCTGCTCACAGAGACCCAGAAACTGCTGGAACTTCTGAGACATTAAGAGCTGAGCGCTGCCGACAGCACTGCGGACCTTCCCCGACACTACAGGACCAGAGTGAGACACGTCAGACTGATGTCCATACAATACACTCACTCAGAGACCAGCTCATCACAGACTGACTGCGTTTGTGCTGGACAGAGAAACACATCATCATCAGAGCTCCATTCATGCCAGGTTCAAACCTAATGACTTTAACCACTATTTTGTTGTTTACTACACAAATACTGAAGCAGAGCACGCGTCTCACTGTATGACGGCATGAACACAAAAACATAATCTCCAGAACTTCGCCAGAATTTAACCATTTCATTTGAGAAAAATGACATCATCATTCTGTATACACACAGAAACTCCACTGCAACCTGTCAAAATAAAAGTACGCTTTAACATGTAACAGAAATATATTACTCTTGCATCGCTTTTGTACAGTATGATGTACTTCTTTAAATATTCAATTTTCCATCAAGTTTAAATAAAACAATGAAATGATAAAAATAAATATTACAACCAGATTAATCACTTAATTTTAGAAAAGAAAAAAAATATTAGCCTATTAAAAAATTTTTTTTTAAAGGAATATTCACACAAGTTTTCTTCCATGTATTAATTTCAACAGTAAACCCCAGTTTGTTTGCCAAAATATAAAAGGGGTTAATTTTCATTTGATAGCAAATACATTTGTAATGCCTTAATTTTCAGAAATTCTTTTTCAGAATTTTCAGAAAACGTTTTTTTTTCCCACTGAAATAAATGTTTTTGTAATTACACAGAGTAAATTACCGAAAAAAAAACCCAGCACTGAAATTCAGGTACCATACTCAACCCTAACGACTGTACAATCCAATTCAATATCAGGTTTGATTGTATTCATTGTCACTTATTTTTTTATTAGTTGAAACAGATCTTTGACTATTTGAATAATTAACCAGGAATTAATAATTAAACTGAATTTGACCCATCAGGAATGGACTGAAGGAGATCGGAGTATCTCACCGTCCTCTGACAGCTGTTTGTCTTTGGTCTCCTGCTCCATCTGCAGACACCAGGCCTCCATGCGCTCTGTCTCGGCCTGAAGAAGCTTCTGGAACCAGCGTCCGTCCCTGAGGCACGCCGAGCCCCCGGGCTGCTCCACGGCTCCGTTCACGCTCCCAGCCTGCAGAGACGGGTCGGGCGGAGGGAGAGAGGACGGGTCCAGCGCCGGATCCAGCTCCTCCTGCAGCGAGGACGAAGCGCGGGGAGCTCTGTGAAAGCTGCAGCCGTCCAGAGACTGGTTAAGCGTCTTGCTCTCTGAAGGTTTACCGTCAGACTGCTCCTGGGATTCGGCCTCCGTCGTCTCCTGTCTAGACGCCATGCTAGTGAAGCGACTGAGTCTGGACACAGAGAGACGAGACACTGACTAACACGACACACATCTTATGAATCCGTTATGTGGAAATCAATCAGCTGGAGGACTCTTTGAAACTTCATGAACAACAACACTTATGATCAAGCCAAGGAACTATTTGTTCATCCTTGTTGAAATTACTTCTAAACTACTTCTAAAAAAGCATACACAATGTTTTACAATACAATAGTTTTCTAACCTCTTAACGGTCACTCACATTTTTGAACATAGATTTGAAAGTGCACTATCCAAACATTTTTTTATAACTCATGAACAAAAACATTTTGTAACATGATTTTGATGTGCAATTTCCATGATTTTAAAACGGTAGGGGTGGGCGATATCTCGATATTTAAAATATATCGAGATATTTTTAAACACTATATGGATTTTGAAATATCGTATCGTATATATCGATATACTGTTTACACTTAATTCTGATTCCGCCACTTTGCTTGTTTGCCTTCTCTGTGCTGTGCACGCCCCTGCCTCCATGCTTTTGTTCCCCAGGACAACTGGCTCCATTATATGGAGATACTTCGGTTTTAAGGCGTCGGACGAACAGCAGAAAGCTGGTGTCAACCAAAGCTTTTAGCACCGTGAAACAGTTATGTTATGAACAGTTAAATTATTATTATTTATGTAGTCAGGGATTTTTTTTTTTATCTTAAATGTCGCAGAAGCACTTTGTTCCTATATGCACTGACTTGAGTGGAGTTGTTTTATTATTTAATGAAAAGAAGGAAATATGTATTATTTCTTCACTACTGTGCAAAAGTCTTAGTCTTAGGCAGTCTGTTGTGCATTCAACTCACTATATTAAAATTAAATGGCAAAATGAATATTTGGAAATGTAAACTGATATTTTCTACTCACATACTAAAGCAAAAAATTGAAAATAACTGGCTTAAAACCCTTTTTGGGGTGAAAATACTAATGTGCTTAAGACTGTATACTTTACAAACGACATTGTTGCTACTTTATAAAGAATGAGCATACAGTAATTCACAGAACTGATTAAAGACGGTGACAGACAGCACTCATCTTAACTAAATATCAGAGAGAGTGACAGAGATACAGTAGAAACATTATGTGTGCTTTTGTATTAAATAATGAGATGATATATAATTTCTAAAGCGTGACAGAAAAAAGGCAACCAAAAAGACTTTCTTTGACGAATGTCAGAACTCCTGTTATGATGTAGGTATTTGAGGTGCACTCTTGTCATAAATTAATCTATTACTTTTCCTACATTAAAAAAATATATATAAATAAATTTAAAAAAAGGGGTAAAATATCTATTTAGGAGTCTTAGACCTTTCCAATGATATATAGTTTGTCAAGATTAGATTAGGATTTAATTGTAAAACAGTGAAGTAAGCGCGTGACAGTTAGGGGGTTAATAAACATGGCACAATGATTATGTATTTCTTTAAATATGATCAATTGTATAAATAAAATAATTGTTTTAGAAAGATAATATAATTTAGAAATGTTTTTTTACTTTTTTTATATAACGAATATTATATTTTTTATCAATTATAGCAAATATATTACATTTTGTGCATCAAGGGCAAAAAACAACATTTATAAATTGTTTACAACAAATCAGAAACTAAAACTCTAAACTATGTCTTTAATATCAAAATTAATAATAATAATAATTTTTCTAAACATTACATTGTGATTACGCATTTCTTTAAATATTATATTTAAAAAAATAGAATTACACTATTTTTTTTTTTTTAGATTATTACATTTTCTTATAAATTCTTATCCTTGATTAAATAAAAAATATTAATCATTGTAATATTTAACGAAATGTATTGTCATGTTGCCATCTTCTTATAAACATGGCAAAATTACAATGCATTTAATTAAACATTTAAATTAAATGATAATAGAATATTCAGAATTCTACTTTAATATATATATATATATATATATATATATATATATATATATATATATATATATATATATATATATATATATATATATATATATATATATATATATATATATATATATAAAACTTTTTATCATTTATATTATTCATTAATTAAATTGTACACATTAAAGTTACCATTAAACAATTATTTATTAATATTTTTATAAAACAAAAAACAAATTACAATTAAAAAAACTCCCTAGTCCACATATTACATGTGAGATATTCTCCATTTCATTGGTCTGTCTTAGAAACTAAAAGCGAACAGGAGGAGCAGAGACTGGGAACGCAGGCCGGGAGAAAGAAAGATGGACAGCTGGTGTGTGGGAGACAGCAAACTTAAAGACAGACATGTAAATGAGAGCGATGGAAAGATATGAAAATAGACTGCAATGGAGAGCACCAGGAAACAAAGTGAGTGGGAGATGCACACAGAATCTCATTATCTCCTGCCGTCTGCACCGAATCATTATTTGTGAGTGCTTTCAGCTCCATGCATGGCTCTGTGTGTGTGTGTGTGTGTGTGTCAGCGGCACTCCAAGTGCTAAATGGAAGCAACTTTTCTTATATTAAAGATGCAAAAGACGTAGAGGAAACTCACGGCCTGCCGTCTTCAACCTGAACCCCGATGGACTGGAACCTGGTGGTGGGAGTTTGCTCCTCTTTCAGATTCGGCTGCACACAATCCACCTGCCACCAGAGAAATAATTCAACAAAAAAAATCCAAGAATTCTATTATTAAAAACAGCTATGATACAACTCAAACCTCCCTCCCTAGTTCAGCCAGGGCATTTAATGACACTTAAATACAAAAACCTCTCATCCAGAATTAGTCACGGTGTGTCTCATCCATGAGCTCATTAACATATGACCGCCCACATTTACATATCGACGAATTAGCCAGAATGACAGTATTAGCACATATAGGATCAAGATGATTTCTACACACAACCAAACATCAGACAATATCAACTACTTTATAAAAAACACTTGTATGTATTGTAACTAGGGGTGTGCACGGATAGTCGAACATTCGAATATTCGTTCTGCTCTAATTATTCGATAAATAAAAATGATATTCGAATTTTGCAACAAAAAAACAAAAAAAACAAGTTGACAGTAAAACCTAATTTGGTCACTTTCTGTGATTCTCCACGGCATATTTGAAGATGTATGAAAGCAAAAAATAATTAATTAATGAATAAGGGGCCGTTCACATATTCTCCTTCTCCAAAGCGCTCGGGCAGAAGCGCTCCTGAGGCATCTGCCGTTGCTAAGCAACAGTGACGGGCTCTCTCCATGATGACGCGGAAATTTTAGCAAAGGATAAATGGATTTGCAGCACAAAAAATCACTTTCAGTAGCTCTGCTACTAAATTTATGATCAGCTGTTCCTTCATCTTGGCTGAGCTTTCAACGTTGTTACGGGAAAGGATGAAGCTGAATGGTTAGTTCTTGTCACATGACCCGCGGTGCGCTTGCGGCATTCTGAAAAGTTGAGATGTTTTTAACTCAATGCTTTGCGGACACACCTGGAAAAACTGGCGCGTCGCACCGCGTGCGCATCGCGACCGCGACGCTTCTATTATGAGCACGCATACCTCCCGTCTACATTGGAAATAACGAACTTGAGCACACAAAAGACGCGACATGTGAACGGCCCCTAAGAACTGCGGTCTTCTACGGTAGGCTACTTCAAATATGCCGTGGAGAATCACAGAAAGTGACCGAATTCAAGAACATTGTTGAGGCATCTCTCAAGCAACGAATAAACACCGCTAACTTAGAGAATGCAGTGAAAACTCCTCTTCTCGTGTCTGCCCTAGACCCTCGGCACAAACATCTCAGGTTTTCTCGATGAAAACATGAGAGAAGTAAGAAAAAAAACTTTTTTGAACATTATCAGATCTTTTCCCTTGATGTGAGTGGTGCGGATGCAGCCGCCGTCTCCAACGATGAAGAAGATGCAATGCCCACTCGTCGGAAAAGGCTGAGCCAGTTCTCCAGCGATGATTACAGAGAGTCCAGCCGAGACGAGTGGGAACAGTTCTTGCTGGAGCCATGTATTCCACCAGATGAGGATCCCATTCAGTGGTGAAACGAAAACACGAAGCGATTCACAAAACTTATTCGCTTAGCACACCGTTATTTGTGTGTGCCGGCAACGTCTGTGCCGTCAGAGCGCGTTTTCTCTGCAGCCGGCCTTATTGTTCACAGACTAAGGAGCCGACTTTCCCCCAATCATGTTTACATGCCCGTGTTTCTTAACAAGAACATGTATAACAATAGAAAAAAAAGCAAAAAAGATTTGCTTACAGTTAAAAAGTTTCAAAGTTAAGTGTAGGCTACGTTCTACAATAGCCTAATTGCTGCAGGCTGCCTTATGTTTTTTCTTTGTTCACTTTTTTTTTCACTTTTTATTTTGCTTTTAATCTGTACTTTTGTTTGTTTGCACGCATTGTTAAAGGTTTTCAGCTACAAAACACGATGTGTAATGTTCAAGCTTATTGTGTGTAAGCTTGTTCAAAATGACGGAAACAATAAATGTTGCTGAAAAATAACGTCTGTCTCATTAAACTTAATTTAAATAAACGAATATTCGAATATAATATTTTTGTGAGCTCAAATATTCGAATGTGATATTTGCGGAAAACGCCCATCCCTAATTGTAACGCTTATCCTCTTCCAGAACCACTAGTAAATTACATTATTTTGTTTAGCTTTCTTATCTTTTTTTTCTCTCCAGAATCGTGAGAGAATTTGTGATCTCCAATATTATTTATATTTATATATACACATCACATTTACCTCAGAAAAAAATATTTGGTGACCATAAACTCATTAGCCAGAAAAATAAACTGCAGAGAGGGGCATTTTGCTAAATATTTGCACCAAACATATTATAAATGTTACTGTTCTTCAATGTTTAATTTAGGTTTAAATTAATCAAACAAGACTTTATGACAGCCACCATTATGTTGAATTGAACTGAATCGGTAATCGAATACAAAGCTTGTGAATGAGAATCCAATCGTGAAATGTGTGTCAAAAAACCCAGCCCTACTAAATAATAATTAAATAGTTGATAAAAAATTTTTTATCAACTAACCCTAACCCTAACCCTAAACACACACACACACACACACACACACATACATACATATATACACACACACACACACACACACACATACATACACATACATACACACACACACACACACACATATACACACACACACACACACACATACACAACTATCAGCTCTCTCTCTCTCTCTCTCTCTTCCCATCAATCCGTCACTGCGGGTCTCAGGTTCACGCCCACCCGCTCAGCCCCCGCCCTCGGTTCATCCCCTCTATCTCCACTGAGCTCTGCCCACTTTTCAGCATTTTTCAAATATTGCCAGTGGGTGGAATCAGGCTCTGACCAGGGGTTTAGTTAGCCTTTAAAATGCCCAACTTTAAAGCAATAAAAACATGTTTACAGCCTGGTGCAAAGAAATGAGTTTGGTCTATATAGCTAATAACTGTGAGGGGGGTAATTTTTTTTTTTTTTACTTTATAATTATATTAAGCCTTAAAGTTCTGCATAATTAAGGGCGTGGCCACTTGAGTTACAGGTTTTGCATAAGCCTTAAAGTTCTGCATAATTAAGGGTGTGGCCACTTGAGTGACAGGTTCTGCATAAGCCTTAAAGTTCTGCATAATTAAGGGTGTGGCCACTTGAGTGACAGGTGAATTGCTGCTGCTGACACTGCTGTCGAGCTAGGTAGGCGTAGCTTCAGCAACCAGTGATTCTCTGCCAAGATTGCCACGGCCCGCTCCGCCTACTCTGAGCTTCATAAACGCTCTTCAGAAATCTGTGGGTGACGTCACAGACACTACGTCCATGTTTTTATACAGTCTATGGTTAACGCTCATGCAAATGAGCAGCCAGCGACTACCAATGTGAGTGAGCTCACATGACCTTATACCGAATACACAATCCAATAGCATAAAAACATCACGATGACATAAATATTCACACACACACCTGAATGCCAATGGACGAGAGTTTTCTTTTGGGCAGGGTTTGTGGATCGCCAGGTGCCACAGTGAGGCTCGCAGGATCGTTTCTAGCATCCGGGGATGGAGAGGGCGGAGCGACTGCAGGAGGAGGTGTGGTCACTCTAGCGCTGGGCATGGGCACGGGTTCCCGCGGGGTGGGGATGGGAGGCAGGATGGCCAGCCGCTTGGCCTTGACCAGACTTCCTGTCCGAGAGCTGGCGATGCTGTCGGAGGAGTTGCTGCGTCCTGATTGGCTGTTGACCTCGCTGCGCTGGTCCTGGCTGTCCAGGTACGTGTCCTGGGCCGATTCAGTGCTGCTCTGCACCGTCACTGAGATGTAGGGTTTGGAGGTGGTGCGAGGAGGAATAGGCGGAGGATTCTTCTTACTGACGGCCATACACATAGACACTGAAAAACACAGGAAGATGGACTGTGAGAGCGTTCCCACAACTCCAATACAAAGCCTCTTCACACGTCTGTTCCCAGCAGCCCCTGCTTGACAGCAACAGGAAGAGATGAGACAAAGCCAGGCATTTACATGATCAAATCTGGACAGCATTCCTCTCATGCCGACCGATGGCGGACTGTGTCAGGAATGTGTCGCCCATAAAACATGGGCTGAAATCTGCTGACGAGACTCTAGGTTTGGTACAGTGTGTCATGATGAAGCCCGATGATAACGCTCACTGGTGTATTATTAGCCTGCTGAACAGTGTAGGAGAAACTGCTTTGAAAGTGTACAAGCTAGTAGGCGGTAAGAGCAAAATCTATTCCAGCATAGGAGTCATTTTATATCACCATACGGTTATGTTATGAAATTATATAGACATAGCCAAGGTTTGATAACCTAGTGGTTTAAAAGCTTAACAAAAAATCTGAATTAGATTATAAGTAACAATGGTAAATCTGACATGAGTGCACACACACACACACACACACACAAAAAAAAAAAACTTGAAACATCACAAATATGACTGGATGAACCATATGTGACCCTGCACCACGAGATCAGTCTTAAGTGTCAATTCTTTCAAAATTGAGATTTATACGTCATCTGAAAGCTGAATAAATAATCTTTCCACTGATGTATGGGTTTGTTAGGATCGAACAATATTTGGCTGAGATACAAATTTTGAAAATCTGGAATCTGAGGGTGCAAAAAAATCTAAATAATGAGAAAATCATCTAAAGTTGTCCAAATTAATTCTTAGCAATGTATATTACTAATCAAAAATTAAGTTTTGATATATTTACGGTAGGAAATTGACAAAATATCTTCATGGAGCATGATCTTTACTTTATATCCTAAAGATTTTTGGCATAAAAGAAAAATCAATAATTGCATATAACTGCACTGAAAAGTGTGAATTAACTGTAATGAATTATATTTTAACTAAAAAATGTTAAGTTAGGAGCATTGCTATATATTTTTATAATTACAGTCCAATACTGTTGATGACAGATCAATTTTATATGAGTTCTGTCAACACTGCAGTCAACAGTTCTGCGACGAGCACAAAGCCTCATTTAAACGGATGTTCAGGGCTAATATCTGCCCTCCTGCGAACAATTCTCCTCTGTTTTGGCCGTGCTGTAAAGAGGACTCAGTGCCAGGATAAGTCCAACGCGGGGCTCAGAGACAATGTTGGATAAATCTGTGTCCTCGCTCAGTGATGTGCTCACCGTCTGGAGCCAGGACAGATGCTACACAGCAGTCTGTGACCATTCGATTGCCAATACAGATGACATGAGAAGATGTGATGACAAAGAGCCAATCTAAATACAGAAGAGTCAAAAAAGCATGGGTGCCGTCAGAATGAGAGTCCAAACAGCTGATAAAAACATCACAGTAATCCACACCACTCCAGTCCATCAGTTAATGTCTTGTGAAGAGAAAAGCTGTGTGTTTGTAAGAAATAAATCTATCATTAAAGCGTTTTTAACTTCAAACTGTTGCCTCTAGGTAACATACAATCCATAATCCAAAATATTGCTTTCTCCAGAGAAAAAATTATCTGATCTGAATCAGGGGAGAAATCTGCACAGGTCAAACCCTGTTTATAAGTCAAAACATCTTGGAACAAATATGTGCGTCGGTTTAAATTTAAGAAGACAACAGGAGACTTTTTGGCCTGGAGGAAATGTTATTATGGACAGAGGACTCGTATTTTTTAGTGAGTTACGGTTTAGAGTTAAAAAGTCTTGATGGATTTGTTTCTTACAAACACACAGCATTTCATTTCTCCAGATGTTAACTGATGGACTGGAGTGCTGTGGATTATTGTGATGTTTTTATCAGCTCTCATTCTGACGGCACCCATTCACTGCAGAGCATCCGTTGATGAGACACTGAGACACAATGCTACATTTCTCCAAATCTGATGAAGAAACAAACTCATCTGCATCTTGGATGACCTGAGGGCGAGTAAATTTAATTTTGGGTTAACTCTTCCTATAAGGAACACAATAAAACCCACAGTAACAAAAGCGCAACAGTTAATTATTTCATCTGACAGCTATTTAACGACTGACTTTAGCGTGGCTTCTCTGAGATGCAGTGGCAATTTAATTAAACACTTTTATAGTGAGAACAAATCTCAAAGCATCACCAAATAGTCACATCTTAACCTCCCTCATGAACTTCAGCAGTGGTGAATGTAATACAGTAGAGTTTGCGCTTAACATTTAGTACGTTGCACTGAAGGTGATTTGGGTTTATGACACCATTCCAGATTACTGCATTAGATCATTAGATGCATGGCCTTTCTGTGAACACACAGAGGACAAGCACCAAAAACACGACCAGACCGAATCAACCATGGCTTCTGAGAAACACAAAAGGAGAAATTCTGACGTATCTTTACACAACTCTTATTCATGAGACACTTCACTGTGACCACATGCGTTAAAAAGCCACCGCGTGACTTCAGAAGACACGAAATATACAGCATGAGACAATGTGGACTAGACTTATGATGCTTAACTGGCATTTTAATGCATAGATAATAGTTTATATTATAAAAAGCTCTGTAGTTTTAAAATATAATGCAATGCAATACAATGGACGATCGAGAGATAAACATTCCTCAAAAGCCTGTTGGACTTTGTCTTATGCATAAGAACTAAAATAGTTTTTGTGCTGCAATGGAAAAATAACAGCATACAGGTTTAGAATTTACATAAAAGCGAGTAAATGATTAAAAGCATGTTGGAAATCAACAACTAAGTTAGTCACAATCACTTTAACCCTATATAAAAATTACCAGACTGCATTAAGAAAATGAAACTAGTTTTGCTTTAAATGCAGAACATTATTTCAGTGAAACTGGATTAAAGAGCCAGCCAATATAAATCTGCCTTTAAACAAAAAAAAGCCATGAATGCAAAGACATGTAACAGACTACATTACACAGCCAGAGCATGCTTTTTTCAAAACATTCAAACTCATAATCCTTATTAGGACGTGTTATTAGATTAAGTGCCCATCTTCTCTCCAAAGCACAGCCAGTGTTTACTAAGAAGAGACGCAGTCTGATATGGATGTACAAGGAAACTTTTCAAACATATAAATGCATTTCTCCATGCAATGGACAGTAACTTATGTTTGGGTTTAGATATGAATCCTACATCCTTTACATATTTAACAAGAAGCAGCAGCAAGAACAATGCATGCTCTCTTTAAATGTTATGTTATCTCTCCCTGACTTTGCAATGCAAACAATGCCATTCGACCCGATTCAAAACACAGAAACCGGCCTTTGTGTGGGATTGGATTGGGATCTCACACGTGCAATGCACGAAAGTCTCTAAACTAGCATTTATGCATGAAAAAAGTGCAAGCTGTCACGCTCAGGTAGGCAACGCTGTCATGCTGTTCCTGTCTAGACAGACGCATCAACATAAACAAACCTCCAGAAGCCACAACCACATGCTAACGTGAGCTAACCTGCTAACGAATCACAATATCCCCGAATGAAACCCTAAAGCGATCCACGGAAATACATGTCTGACGCTTAATCTCGTTGTTGTCGTCGGATGTGTTATTCTTGATTTCCTTCACGTGCCAAAACCAGCGCTCGAGGCGCCGCTCACGTTCGCTCGTCCCCGCGAACAAAAATCCACACACCTTTTGCTCTTCCTCTCTGTGTGAAGCGATCGCCGTCGACGACGTACTTCCATCGCGTAACGTAAAACAAAACAAAATAACACACGATTGAAAGATCCACTGAAGGTTTTTGTTGTTGTTCTGTGTAGCTTCTGAACCCACCGCACCGCTTTAATATCCTTCCGTTAAACGGATCCCCCACCATCCACGTCTCGAGGAGATGAGGAAAAAAGAACCGATCCGGTAATTCGCTTTCAGGACACAGGATTGGAGAGAGACGCGCTCGAGGCGTTTACACGCTGCGTTCTCATTGGCTGGTGGGCGGGGCGAAGTCGTCCTTGCTTAACGCGGTCGAATCAAAACCGCCGTCCGTGCGTCACACTGAATTCGCTTGCGCGCGCGTTCCCATTTTCTCTTCAGTCAGAAAACGATGTGCGCTTCGACTTCACACGGGCTGTGGTTCGCTCACGTGACCGCGGGAAACGGTCTGACGATTTTTGTAGATGTGTTAAACTCGGAGTGTACTACTAGATATTATTTCCAACAAATAATATCATGTTGTTGTTGTTGTTTTTTGCGTTTGCCTTACCAAGTGTGGTATCCTGACAACAATAATCTATCCATGGGCTTTTTTTAGGTTACTGTCAGTTTAAGAGCCGGCGATGTTGCCAGATATTAAATAAAATAATAAACCCCAGAAAAATAGGTAAGAAAATAAACCAAAGTTATTTTAAATCTTTTCCCACTTTATTAACTTAAAATGTAAAATTAATTGAAAAAGACTAGACAAAGCCGTTTATAATAGCTGGATCTGGCAACTCCGCTAGTTTCAATACATCATTTTCATTGCAATGACGCTAAACATTCTTGCTAAACATGCAGATACTCATAAGAAGTTTTAAGTACCAAATTCGCCATTCAAAGAAAAAAAAATTGGGGCATGCTGATGCTCATATAAGGCTACATGGATACATGTCTGCACTTTTAACTTTATATAGGGTGAATTAAGGGTGTTTGGGACAGTTTTTGAATTCCCATCTTGTGCAAGGCTTTCTTTCAGTTCAACTTTATTTCTCAGTTCATAAATCCATCCATAATTCATATACAACACATGCAACTGAGGTAAAAGAAGGCCTGAAGTACACAAGTCAATGAAAACATCTAAAAATTAAATAGACATGAAAAAAAAAATGCCTCGGGTCCAAAAAAAAAAAAGAATTGTAAAAAAAAAAGAAAGTTGGGTTGCCCCATCACCAATTTACCACATTAAACCAGCACAAGCCTTAAACAGAAATATGAATATGGTTTATTACTGCAACAAAATTAGTTAAAAAAATATATTTATAATGCTTTTATTTTTACAGTGCTTCTAATTCAGAATTTTTATTTGAGCAAAATCTAGCTAGTTCGTGAATATTTCTTTGGTTGATTTGGGCTTGCACAAATAAAAAGGTTGGAAACCATGATTTAGAGCATACAGAGCACAATGGTTCTCTATTACAAGGTCAATCATTTTCTTAATTAGGCATGCCTTAAAACACTGTCCCAAATCACCCAAAATGATGTTTTTACTGATTTTGTAGAAGTAGTAGTGCATCATATTTATGTTTCCAACAAAAGTTTGTATATTATAGTAGCTATGACAATTTCAGTACCTTATTATGAAAACTAAAAAAAGCTTATGTCATGCATTTCACGGTCAACTTCCTGTTTGATGCCTGCCCCGCCCACCCATATGATGTCACACCAATGAGGGCATCCCATTTTAATTATGCGGTCTTCCAGCTAAGGCTCAGCAAAAAAGTTTTTATTTTGCCTCATTAGGTGAGAAAATTTGACGTCATTTTAAATCTCTAGCTTTTTCTTGATTATTCAAAATTTTATGTTATAGTCTGTTATGTTATAGTCCGTTGTTTAATTATGTAAAGTGCCTTGAGAAGCTGCTCTGAAGGTGCTATATAAAAATAACGTTACTATTTTATTATTATCATTAGATACCAGAGGTGGACAAAGTACACAATCACATTACTTGAGTGAAAGTACAGATACTGCTGATCAAATATTACTAGGGCTGCTCCGATCACCATCGGCCGATCGTTAATGCGCATCTCGTCAGTAAAGCCGGTTCTCTAATCAGCGGTAAATTCCCTCAGGTGCTGATTTCACATAGAGCAGCTGTTACTACACAGAGCCGTTGTTAACTGAGAAGATGCGCAAATAAACGCTGAAATGAACGTGGATTTGCGCATCTTCTCAGTCACCAATGGCTCCGTGTAGTAACAGCTGCTCTTTGTGAAATCACGCACCTGAGTAAATTTACCAGAGACAGTAAAAGAAATGGACACAGCGACCCCATTGCAACTCAATTGAGACAAGTGAAGCCCATTTTTAGCAATTTTTAGCGCTTCCGTTTCTGACGCGCAGACTCAAACTAAGCTTGATGACGTCAGCAACCTGTCTGACAGATGTAAATCTTCTAGTAGCTGTGCGTGAAAACTGCCATCGTTAATCTTGCAGAGACGGCGAGCTTGAGCGGGGAGTTCTTTGGCATAAGTGAGCAGGAGTAAGTATTCTGATTAATTATTTTGTATAGTATTTTAAAATGTAACGCCAGGGCTTGTATCTATGGGCTTCTCTCTTGACGTCTCCCCGATTGCCTGCGAGCTCCTCCTCCTGTCTGTACGGTAATTTCTCTACTGTGCGACAGAGAGTCGAGTGGTTATGACGCAATCGTTAGCCTATTTTTACAAAAACTGTTTCTACGGGGCCGTAATGTAACATAGAAGGTAATGGAGCCCTTTATACATTGTCGTGTTCCCAAAATAAAGAAGCAGTATCTGGCAACGCTTTCCACGTCTGAAAACAAACAACCCAAGATTCTATGAAAACTTTTTTTTTAACTTGTAAGTTTTTTAGTGTTTTTTGAATGACTCTCTTTATGTATTTATTTATTCATAAATAGTTGTGAAATTATTCAGTAAAATTATTAAATGTCGCATATTATTGAAGTGAAGTGAAACAGTTTGTATTTTTCTGTAATAAACAGTATTTTCATCTAAATATAGATTACATTTGCTCTGTTTGTAATTGTGAAAGAGAGTCTACCATGCATTTATTTTTTGAATTCCCCAGTTCATCTTTGTTTTGGTCTGAGATTAAATGAACTGCATTCTAGTCTTACATTTATCATCTGTTTTACTTCATTCAAATATTACTTTTCTAAAACAAAAAAATAAGTATTTTGCTACATTGTGGTCATGTGACCCCATCATATTGTATGTTTGTAATTTAGTAAGATATCCCATTTTTTTGTAAAAGTCTTTTACATTTGGCACTCTGATCGAACGGAAGACAATTATGCCCATATTACTTCTCATTCATCCATCACGCTGGAAATGGAAGGTCAAGTAAGTGCATTGCATTCTGGGATACAGTTTTTCATGCAGTAAGCAGCTCATTTATAGTATGCATACTGAAAAAAAAATGCAATCAGAACTGCTGTGCACACATATAAGAGAGAAGCATGCTGAACATAGCCATGTACTGGGCAAAATAGCACAGTTTTTTTTTTTTATGCAGAAGAAGTGCAGAAGTTGTGAACAGATGGCCAAGGTTTGGTTTTCTTGACAGCTTGCTAACTAAACTAAATAGCATTAGCCAGATTCCACTCTAAATATAGAAGCAGGATGCAGTAGATTTCATTATTTGCTATTCTGAGGGTACAACTGTGCTTTCTTCTTACACAAGCGGTCGGCCTTTTCAAAACTGTTCAAGACCATCATGAATTTATGGGGATGTTGTCAGACTGAATAAATCTGGACTATGTCCACCTTTCATACACGTGACCCTGGACCACAAAACCAGTCAGTGTCAATTTTTCGAGATTGAGATCTATACATCCTCTGAATAAATAATCTTTCCATTGACATATAGGGTTTGTTAGGATCAGACAATATTTGGCCGAGATACAACTATTTGAAAATCTGGAATCTGAGGGTGCAAGATAAAATCTAAATACTCATAAAATCATCTTTAAAGTTTTCCAAATTAATTCTTAGCAGAATATTACTAATCAAAAATGAGGTTTTGATATATTTACAGTAGGAAATTTACTAAATATGTTCATGGAACATGATCTTTACTTAATATCCTTATGATTTTTGGCATAAAAGAACAATCTATAATTTTGACCCATACAATGTATTTTTAGCTATTGCTACAAATATACCCCAGAGACTTCAGACTGCTTTTGTGCTCCAGGGTCACATATTAAATCATAAGACCTATCTAAATACAGTAAAATACAATACAAATACAGTAGATCAACTGCAAAAGTCAGACGGCCCACTGGCTGCTTGTTTATTAAGTGTCGAGTCAAACTAATCTGATTGATGTCGGTTAATTCCTCTGAAAACCAGCTAAGATCAGGTTTAATTTGTGCTGGAAGTTTTGCCAGAGTTGGTCATGATGGGCCGAGAAACATTAGCCGTTAAGCTGAAGGATTCATCTCCGCAGGACACCACCAGTGCTATTGTAGGTCAGAAGATTTAGTTTGTGTGTGTGTGTGTGTGTGTGTGTGTGTGTGTGTGAGAGAGAGAGAGAGAGAGAGAGACATCTTGCTGTGAAACGTTAGGATAATTACGTTTTTATAAATTTATATACATCTCAAAACTAAGTTATAATAAATCTCATAGTTCAGACTTTATTTTTAAATTGTGAGTTTTCATTTCGCAACTCTAACCTTTTCCTCAGTATTGTGAGTTTATGTCTTAACTGCAAGTTAGAAACTCAGAATTGCAAGTTTACTTCAATTCAGATTTTCTTCACGATCAGTTTTGCCAGTTATGAACCCACAATTGAGTTTTGCACTTTTCTTTCCTCAGATTTCTGAGTTCACATCTTTTTCCCTCACAATTCAGATTTTTACATTTCAGAAATCTATTTTTTCCTCAGATTTCTTATTTTACATCTTGCAATTCTGTCTTTTTCTTGAAATTTTTTCCCTCTGTATTTTCAGTTTAGATCTTACAGTTCTAGTTTTTTTTGAGTTTACACCTTGTGTTTCTATTTTTTTCTAAAAAAAAATTCCCACTGTTTTCTGAGTTTACATCTCGCTATTAAATTTTTTTCTTGCAATTCAATTTTGTTTCCGATTCTGACTTTACATTTCGCAATTGTGTTTTATTTTCCACACAAAAAAAGAAAAAGTTATTACGACTTTTTAATTCACAGTTATGTGAAGTTTATGTACCACAATTTAGACTTTCCTTCTCATATTTACAAAAAGTTATCTCACAGTTGCGAGTTTATATCTCGCAGTTCTGAACTGCAAAAAAAAAAAGTCTTTATTTTTTATCCCGTGAAGGGATCAATCTTCCACAATCTTGACCACATGAAATAAATAGGACCAAATCCTTCCAAAACCAATGTCTGTCTCCAAAAATAGACCAAAGTAGTGCGTGTCTCACATGCACTTTTAAGCCTTTTGAGATGAAATGGGTGGGTAAATGATGAGGGAATTTTCATCTCTTTCAGACAGTCGTCATGGTCTAGCGGCTGTTTTTACCCTCACACCATGAATCCAGTTCATCTGTCTGGACTTGTCCACATGCCGACCTCTCAAAGCAGAAGAGATCCGCGTTCACACTGAAGTCTTTATTACTGAGAAAGACAAACAAGGCCTGTTTGATAGCACTGACATCACCTTTGGAGGCAGTAAAATAGCATCAAGATCACTGAGAAGTCCACGAGATCAGGATGTTATGATATTGCCAATCCTGGACTTTGTCTACTTTATCAACACTTTTGTTTCTGCATGTGCAAATTCAGCACTATCCCTGTCATACATGACAACCAGATCCTTTTTTTTTAAACAACATCAATTTGAACTTGAAAACTTTTCTAACATTCTAAATGTCTTTACAGACACTTTTGAATATTTGCATCCTTACTGAATAAAAGTATTGATTTCTAAAAAATTCTAATAAACCCAAACTTTTGAACGGTTCTGTGAGTATATTTAAATAAATATTTATAAGACGTTTTGCACCGTGGCATTTATGATTTATGATATTTACATTCATGTTAAAAATATGTTATCTAAATAGTAAAATACATCATGATTTGTTTTTCCTGGGTTTTAATTTATGCAGGTGTAAAATATTTGTAATACAGTATGCATATTTAATTTAAATCTGATGAGATCCCCCTCTGATAAGAATGAAATAACAAAAGTAAAATGTCTGGGTACAGTACAATAACAAGAGTTTAAATTAAAATTAAAATTATGCACTTAGCAGACACTTCTATCCAAAGCGACTTACACTGCATTCAGGCTAACAATTTTTCCCAACATGTGTTCCCTAGGATTCGAACCCCCAACCTTGCACATGCTAATGCAATGCTCTGCCACTTGAGCGACAGGAACACTAATTTTTAATTTAAGGAAGAAAAGTGCATCGTTGTCACGAAAGTAATGTCACGATAGAAAAAATCTTTACGGCTTGACGTTCTTCATGCAACATGTAATTACTTTCTTTTTTCTGTTGATTTTGATGAAGTTTAATGTCATATAGCTGCTGTGTGTGCAGTTGCATGTGTGTAATACTCACTGGTGGTGCTGTTATAGCTGCTGATGGATGAGGTAATAGGTGGCGTCTCGTCGGAGTCTGCGGAGCCCGTGTCGTCGTCTTGAGAGCATCCGGCCTGGATGGCACGCAGGTAACTGTGGCTCCGCGAGCGGAAGCAGGTGGGTTTGGGCAGATCCAAGGCCTCCACCGCCTGAGAGTCCAGCTGACCGTACGTCGCACCGCTCCGGTAGCCCTGCTCCACCTGAAAGGACACGTGCACGTTGAAACGTCCCACTCGATGCCTGCGGGGCAGACGGCCGTGGCCCACCCACAAACGCGCCTCGCACGGGGTGAGATGCAGCCGGCGCTTTGGGGTGGACTGACGCATCGTCGTGCAGACATGAAGAGGAAACGGTAGGTTTGCTTGAGTGGTCTCCATTCAGTCTAATGCAACAAATGTGGCATGAAATGAAAAAACAAATCCTTAAATGTATTCCTTTCACAGTTGTACTGACCCTTGTCTGTGGATGAGGAGTTTGTTTTATAAATTGGTCTAAAAACGCTTGGAATTTAGACTAGATTTCAGCAAAAACAATCATTCTGAAACATCCCACACAACTGGGTAAACTGTAGAAAAAAAGAAAAACATTAATTGTATTGTTTTGTATTTGTCTGTCAAAAATTGTAATTAAATTATTTAAAAAAATATGTATTACATAATATAATTTATGTGTAATCATAAAAAGTTTATTTTACTTAAAGAAAAGTGAATCCTGTTTTAGGTCTAATAATACTGTGCCTTATTGTTTATGATATTTAAAAAAAAACTGAAGACATGTTATGTAAAAAGTAAAATATGATAGTATCTTTTAGGGATAGAGTTTTAATTTATGACGTGGTAAATTGTCTGTAATACAATAATACAGTTTATGTTTTATTTTGAATCTAATGAGAATCTCTATTGACAATTATACAAATATCTGCATTACAGTAATGAGAATTTAAGGCAGACAGTGCATCGTTGTCATGAAAATATGCTGTCATGAAAAATGTCATAATGCAAAAAATCTATATAAAAAAATCTTAAATAGTTTTTAATATCTATGCAAGTAATTTAAAAAAAAGTATTTGATTTTCCTTTTGATTTAAATAAAATTTCCCCCTTTTGGTTTGCTCCAAATCCATCAGGCAGAATGCAGAGAAAATGCCTCAGAGAGTTTATCCAAAAAAAATTAAAAAAAAAATAGTCTTTCCAAATTAACCTGCAAATTAACACAATCACGATTCATAATTTCAAAGCCTCAGAGTATAGAGCAGAGAGAGAGAGTGTTTGTCCATCAGGAGACACTTCTCACAGAGACACAACAGAACAGGAGGCTTGTGTGTGTTTGTCAAGGAGAAATCTGACAGTTAAAGACAAACAAACAACAGATACACATACCAAAGAGCTCAATAAATAAAAAACAATACAAAATCATAAACTAATTCCCAGGAAAAATACTTATGAGTACTGCAAGTTAGCTGCTGTGTTCATTTTTCCTGACTTCTTTCCCTCCATGAATCATCCATTAGTCTTCACAGCACATTATCCCATTGAGCAAAACAGATCTCCAAAAAATCAATTCTCTTTCCTCTTTAGAAATCACTTCAGAGCTTTGTCTCGCTTCAGGAGTCTTGATGTCTCCATCAGTACAGCAAACGCTTGAGTATCTCGTCTTGATAACATGCCCTCAAACTGATTTCCCACCCTCCACGTCTCCTTAGACTGGATTAAGGATGTCGTACAGCATTTTAATCTGGAACACTCTGTTCCTGAGGTCAAGTAAACAGCAAAACCTCTCAGACAAATTTCAGCGTTTGCTCTGTGATGCAGAGCGTACACATTCAGAGGCTGCTATGTGGTTGCTACGTTCCTCTGGGAGTTGTTATGTGAGAATATGCAATACTTCATTATGCATTATACTAAAAACATATACATACTCTAAGCAATATTAATAATAAAAGTAACAGTGATGCTTTAATAAAATGAAATGATGTTTGTGACCTGGCCCATGGTGGACCCTCGTCCCAGTGTAGAGCAGCGCTGACCGAATCCCCCATCAGTGTCCCAATGCAGCAAACCCTCCTCGTCCACTCCCATCAGACAGTCCAGGTTATCCAGGCTGCGATTGGTGGAGACCTCGCATAGAGATGGCATTCGGCTGAGAGAAACACACACACACACACACACACACAAACACCAGAGGATGAGTGCAGGAAACGGCTGATCAACATCCTTGAGGAATCTAGAGCTGCCCCTGATTTTCTAGTCATTCATTTAAGCCATTAGTCGACTAATTGCATGTTTATGTAAATATTTATGGGCGGGAGATATTTTAACTATTTATTGATAAACTAGTGCTTTCTGAGTCAGTGTCAGCTGCAAAGATAAAGTTGATGATGCCGACTCGCCATCTCCACAGTGACAAGTTTAATACAGAGTACATAATCAGAGAGTATTTGTTTTCCATTTAATTTTGTTAATTTTAAAGTAGACATTTCAAGCTTTCTTTAGATATACTTCTCATGTTTGTGAGGCAAGTAGCCTAGATGCTTAGTTTCACTTAATTTTTGTGATGCAGAGACCGAGGCGGCAGAAAGTGCATTCTGTTTGTTTTCTTGATTTTACAAAATCACAACGTTTTGTTTCTATTGTGAGTATTTGCAAATAAAAGTAGACCCTTCACCATTTTGAATGATGTATTACTCTTATCTGCATGAGCCAAAATTATGGCACAGCCTATTTTGTTTTCGCCATTATCAGGAGAAACCAGAATCCATGTCATGCAGTAGCACACTAAACAGCTTTCACACTCCGCACCAACACCAACACAATATGCTCCTAATAGCACACATTTATCTCGGTTAACGTTAGTGTGAGTGACCTTGTAAAGCTACTTACATGTTTCAATTTCAAAAGATAAGCCATATTTGTGCTTGCTGAAGAATAGGTGATTGTTTGGAATTTACTGCAATTACCTTAAGGAGCAGCAGTTATTTGTCTGTCACAGACACTGACCGCTTTTTTCTTTGAATAACCAACTAATATAATTTTTATTAGGGGGGCAGTCCTAGAGTTGCTAGTAGCATTAGATTTAATTTTTAGTAGCAAACGAGAACCAGGTGCAGCACAGTGGAGCAGTTCTGACCAACTTGACCAAGCTATAAAATAAATAAATAAATAAAGTTCAGTGAGGATTCAGTCAGGATGGTGGAGTAAGTGGTCTTGTGCATCAGGATGCTTTGTAGTGAAGTTTAACCATGCTTTTACTGGACAGAGTGAAAGTGCATCTGAGTGATCACGTGATCAGATGGAGGCGGGGCTAAGCACTAACCTGTGCAGGTGTGGCACTGAGGCCACACCCCTCCAAACTTCTCCCACATGAAGGGCCAGGGGATCGGCCTGATAGGAAGGGCCTTTACATGACCATTCAACATCAAAATCTGTTGTTTGTGTCTAAGATTCATCAACAACTGAGTCCACTGCATAACTTTCAAAGTAAATTAGTTATAAATGATCTATTTCCAGCTTCAATCCAAACCTTATTTTTCAATACAAAAATTTCATTTCGGGACAAACAAGGACGTATGTGCATGTGCATGTGCGTGTGTGTGTGTGTGTGTGCGTGTGTGTGTGTGTGTGTATGTATATATATAATGAATAAGGATAAAAGAAAAGTATTTAGGATTTTTAACAATATGCTTTACTCACAATTTATACCTGATTAAATATGTTTTAGAGTTTTGCTAAATATATTTATTTTAAAAATGCCCGTAGAATTTTAAAATTATATTAATTTACATGACTTTTTCAGTCCTGAACCCAGGAGCTTAAAGAAATTTTTTTTGAATAAAAATAAGAAATATTTCAGTACTTTCAGATGGACCATACGAGAAGCAGGAGACTTCAGTTAAAGTCTCCATTTAATCTCACTATCTATGAGAAACAATCAAGATATTTTTTTTTAGTTTTCTTTTGCTATGTCGAAAGTGAGTCATGTTTAAAGAGTATCAATCGTCCTGTGCCTGAACTCTTCTGATATGAAGCTTTTACTAATCAACCTGCCAACATGCTGCCATCTGCTGGTCACAATGAATATGTTCATGATACCGTCAATGCTGAGATGTTCATTTGAGGATATTTAAGATAAGGCACTAATAATGCACCTTAAGTGATGTGCATAAAATAATTCCGCATCTATCACATTAGAAAATCTGATGAATTTAATGTCATTGTGCATGTGGAGCTTTGTGTTCATTGATATTGAGTTCATAATGTTTATTTTTGACTGTACATGTTATTATTAGATTCACTGTAATTAACTGAAACAAAAAAACTAAAACCATTAAAAAAAAAAAAAAAAAATATATATATATATATATATATATGTTTCCTTGAAAAAAAAAAGTGTCTGTAGCAGGTATAGTGTCGTGGCTGCTGTGTAGCGTGTATGTAGCAGGTATAGTGTCGTGGCTGGTGTGTAGCGTGTATGTAGCAGGTATAGTGTCGTGGCTGGTGTGTAGCGTGTATGTAGCAGGCATAGTGTCGTGGCTGCTGTGTAGTGTGTATGTAGCAGGCATAGTGTCGTGGCTGCTGTGTAGTGTGTATGTAGCAGGTATAGTGTCGTGGATGCTGTGTAGTGTGTATGTAGCAGGTATAGTGTCGTGGCTGGTGTGTAGCGTGTATGTAGCAGGCATAGTGTCGTGGCTGCTGTGTAGTGTGTATGTAGCAGGTACAGTTTCGTGGCTGGTGTGTAGTGTGTATGTAGCAGGTATAGTGTCGTGGCTGCTGTGTAGTGTGTATGTAGCAGGTATAGTGTCGTGGCTGCTGTGTAGTGTGTATGTAGCAGGTGTAGTGTCGTGGCTGCTGTGTAGTGTGTATGTAGCAGGTATAGTGTCGTGGCTGGTGTGTAACGTGTATGTAGCAGGTATAGTGTCTTGGCTGGTTTGTAGTGTGTCTGTAGCAGGTATAGTGTCGTGGCTGGTGTGTAGCGTGTATGTAGCAGGTGTAGTGTCGTGGCTGCTGTGTAGTGTGTATGTAGCAGGTATAGTGTCGTGGCTGCTGTGTAGCGTGTATGTAGCAGGTATAGTGTCGTGGCTGCTGTGTAGCGTGTATGTAGCAGGTATAGTGTCGTGGCTGCTGTGTAGTGTGTATGTAGCAGGTATAGTGTCGTGGCTGCTGTGTAGCGTGTATGTAGCAGGTATAGTGTCGTGGCTGCTGTGTAGTGTGTATGTAGCAGGTATAGTGTCGTGGCTGCTGTGTAGCGTGTATGTAGCAGGTATAGTGTCGTGGCTGGTGTGTTACGTGTATGTAGCAGGTATAGTGTCGTGGCTGCTGTGTTACGTGTATGTAGCAGGTATAGTGTCTTGGCTGGTTTGTAGTGTGTCTGTAGCAGGTATAGTGTCGTGGCTGGTGTGTAGCGTGTATGTAGCAGGTGTAGTGTCGTGGCTGCTGTGTAGTGTGTATGTAGCAGGTATAGTGTCGTGGCTGCTGTGTAGCGTGTATGTAGCAGGTATAGTGTCGTGGCTGGTGTGTAACGTGTATGTAGCAGGTATAGTGTCGTGGCTGCTGTGTAGTGTGTATGTAGCAGGCATAGTGTCGTGGATGCTGTGTAGTGTGTATGTAGCAGGTATAGTGTCTTGGCTGGTTTGTAGTGTGTCTGTAGCAGGTATAGTGTCGTGGCTGCTGTGTAGTGTGTATGTAGCAGGTATAGTGTTGTGGCTGCTGTGTAGCGTGTATGTAGCAGGCATAGTGTCGTGGCTGCTGTGTAGCGTGTATGTAGCAGGTATAGTGTCGTGGCTGGTGTGTAGCGTGTATGTAGCAGGCATAGTGTCGTGGCTGGTGTGTAGTGTGTATGTAGCAGGTATAGTGTCGTGGCTGGTGGTTAGCGTGTATGTAGCAGGTATAGTGTCGTGGCTGGTGTGTAACGTGTATGTAGCAGGTATAGTGTCGTGGCTGCTGTGTAGCGTGTATGTAGCAGGTATAGTGTCGTGGCTGGTGTGTAGCGTGTATGTAGCAGGCATAGTGTCGTGGCTGGTGTGTAGTGTGTATGTAGCAGGTATAGTGTCGTGGCTGGTGGTTAGCGTGTATGTAGCAGGTATAGTGTCGTGGCTGGTGTGTAGCGTGTATGTAGCAGGCATAGTGTCGTGGATGCTGTGTAACGTGTATGTAGCAGGTATAGTGTCGTGGCTGCTGTGTAGCGTGTATGTAGCAGGTACAGTGTCGTGGCTGGTGTGTAGCGTGTATGTAGCAGGTATAGTGTCGTGGCTGGTGTGTAGCGTGTATGTAGCAGGTATAGTGTCGTGGCTGCTGTGTAGCGTGTATGTAGCAGGTATAGTGTCGTGGCTGCTGTGTAGTGTGTATGTAGCAGGTATAGTGTTGTGGCTGGTGTGTAGTGTGTATGTAGCAGGTATAGTGTGGTGGCTGCTGTGTAGTGTGTATGTAGCATGTATAGTGTCGTGGCTGCTGTGTAGCGTGTATGTAGCAGGTATAGTGTCGTGGCTGCTGTGTAGCGTGTATGTAGCAGGTATAGTGTCGTGGCTGCTGTGTAGCGTGTATGTAGCAGGTATAGTGTCGTGGCTGGTTTGTAGTGTGTATGTAGCAGGTACAGTGTCGTGGCTGGTGTGTAGTGTGTATGTAGCAGGTATAGTGTCGTGGATGGTGTGTAACGTGTATGTAGCAGGTATAGTGTCGTGGCTGGTGTGTAGCGTGTATGTAGCAGGCATAGTGTCGTGGATGCTGTGTAGTGTGTCTGTAGCAAGTATAGTGTCGTGGCTGGTGTGTAGTGTGTATGTAGCAGGCATAGTGTCGTGGATGCTGTGTAGCCTGTATGTAGCAGGTATAGTGTCGTGGATGCTGTGTAGCGTGTATGTAGCAGGTATAGTGTCGTGGCTGCTGTGTAGCCTGTATGTAGCAGGTACAGTGTCGTGGCTGGTGTGTAGCGTGTATGTAGCAGGTATAGTGTCGTGGCTGCTGTGTAGCCTGTATGTAGCAGGTATAGTGTCGTGGCTGCTGTGTAGCCTGTATGTAGCAGGTATAGTGTCGTGGCTGGTGTGTAGCGTGTATGTAGCAGGTACAGTGTCGTGGCTGGTGTGTAGCGTGTATGTAGCAGGCATAGTGTCGTGGCTGCTGTGTAGCGTGTATGTAGCAGGTACAGTGTCGTGGCTGGTGTGTAGCGTGTATGTAGCAGGTACAGTGTCGTGGCTGGTGTGTAGCGTGTATGTAGCAGGCATAGTGTCGTGGATGCTGTGTAGCGTGTATGTAGCAGGTATAGTGTCGTGGATGCTGTGTAGCGTGTATGTAGCAGGTATAGTGTCGTGGCTGCTGTGTAGCCTGTATGTAGCAGGTATAGTGTCGTGGCTGGTGTGTAGCGTGTATGTAGCAGGCATAGTGTCGTGGATGCTGTGTAACGTGTATGTAGCAGGTATAGTGTCGTGGCTGCTGTGTAGCGTGTATGTAGCAGGTACAGTGTCGTGGCTGGTGTGTAGCGTGTATGTAGCAGGTGTAGTGTCGTGGCTGCTGAGTAGTGTGTATGTAGCAGGTACAGTGTCGTGGCTGCTGAGTAGTGTGTATGTAGCAGGCATAGTGTCGTGGCTGGTGTGTAGCGTGTATGTAGCAGGTATAGTGTCGTGGCTGGTGTGTAGCGTGTATGTAGCAGGCATAGTGTCGTGGCTGGTGTGTAGCGTGTATGTAGCAGGTATAGTGTCGTGGCTGCTGTGTAGCGTGTATGTAGCAGGTACAGTGTCGTGGCTGGTGTGTAGAGTGTATGTAGCAGGTATAGTGTCATGGCTGCTGTGTAGCGTGTATGTAGCAGGTATAGTGTCGTGGCTGCTGTGTAGTGTGTATGTAGCAGGTATAGTGTCGTGGCTGGTGTGTAGCATGTATGTAGCAGGTATAGTGTCGTGGCTGGTGTGTAACGTGTATGTAGCAGGTATAGTGTCGTGGCTGGTGTGTAGCGTGTATGTAGCAGGCATAGTGTCGTGGATGCTGTGTAGCGTGTATGTAGCAGGTATAGTGTCGTGGCTGGTGTGTAACGTGTATGTAGCAGGTATAGTGTCGTGGCTGCTGTGTAGCGTGTATGTAGCAGGTACAGTGTCGTGGCTGGTGTGTAGCGTGTATGTAGCAGGCATAGTGTCGTGGATGCTGTGTAGTGTGTCTGTAGCAAGTATAGTGTCGTGGCTGGTGTGTAGCGTGTATGTAGCAGGCATAGTGTCGTGGATGCTGTGTAGCGTGTATGTAGCAGGTATAGTGTCGTGGCTGGTGTGTAGCGTGTATGTAGCAGGCATAGTGTCGTGGATGCTGTGTAGCGTGTATGTAGCAGGTATAGTGTCGTGGCTGGTGTGTAGCGTGTATGTAGCAGGTATAGTGTCGTGGCTGGTGTGTAGCGTGTATGTAGCAGGTACAGTGTCGTGGCTGGTGTGTAGCGTGTATGTAGCAGGCATAGTGTCGTGGATGCTGTGTAGCGTGTATGTAGCAGGTATAGTGTCGTGGCTGGTGTGTAGCGTGTATGTAGCAGGTATAGTGTCGTGGATGCTGTGTAGCGTGTATGTAGCAGGTACAGTGTCGTGGCTGGTGTGTAGCGTGTATGTAGCAGGTATAGTGTCGTGGCTGGTGTGTAGCGTGTATGTAGCAGGTATAGTGTCGTGGCTGGTGTGTAACGTGTATGTAGCAGGTATAGTGTCGTGGCTGCTGTGTAGCGTGTATGTAGCAGGTACAGTGTCGTGGCTGGTGTGTAGTGTGTATGTAGCAGGTATAGTGTCGTGGCTGGTGTGTAGCGTGTATGTAGCAGGTATAGTGTCGTGGCTGCTGTGTAGTGTGTATGTAGCAGGTACAGTGTCGTGGCTGGTGTGTAGCGTGTATGTAGCAGGTATAGTGTCGTGGCTGGTGTGTAGCGTGTATGTAGCAGGTATAGTGTCGTGGCTGGTGTGTAACGTGTATGTAGCAGGTATAGTGTCGTGGCTGCTGTGTAGCGTGTATGTAGCAGGTACAGTGTCGTGGCTGGTGTGTAGTGTGTATGTAGCAGGTATAGTGTCGTGGCTGCTGTGTAGTGTGTATGTAGCAGGTACAGTGTCGTGGCTGCTGTGTAGCGTGTATGTAGCAGGTATAGTGTCGTGGCTGGTGTGTAGCGTGTATGTAGCAGGTATAGTGTCGTGGCTGCTGTGTAGCGTGTATGTAGCAGGTATAGTGTCGTGGCTGGTGTGTTACGTGTATGTAGCAGGTATAGTGTCGTGGCTGCTGTGTTACGTGTATGTAGCAGGTATAGTGTCTTGGCTGGTTTGTAGTGTGTCTGTAGCAGGTATAGTGTCGTGGCTGGTGTGTAGCGTGTATGTAGCAGGTGTAGTGTCGTGGCTGCTGTGTAGTGTGTATGTAGCAGGTATAGTGTCGTGGCTGCTGTGTAGCGTGTATGTAGCAGGTATAGTGTCGTGGCTGGTGTGTAACGTGTATGTAGCAGGTATAGTGTCGTGGCTGCTGTGTAGTGTGTATGTAGCAGGCATAGTGTCGTGGATGCTGTGTAGTGTGTATGTAGCAGGTATAGTGTCTTGGCTGGTTTGTAGTGTGTCTGTAGCAGGTATAGTGTCGTGGCTGCTGTGTAGTGTGTATGTAGCAGGTATAGTGTTGTGGCTGCTGTGTAGCGTGTATGTAGCAGGCATAGTGTCGTGGCTGCTGTGTAGCGTGTATGTAGCAGGTATAGTGTCGTGGCTGGTGTGTAGCGTGTATGTAGCAGGCATAGTGTCGTGGCTGGTGTGTAGTGTGTATGTAGCAGGTATAGTGTCGTGGCTGGTGGTTAGCGTGTATGTAGCAGGTATAGTGTCGTGGCTGGTGTGTAGCGTGTATGTAGCAGGCATAGTGTCGTGGATGCTGTGTAACGTGTATGTAGCAGGTATAGTGTCGTGGCTGCTGTGTAGCGTGTATGTAGCAGGTACAGTGTCGTGGCTGGTGTGTAGCGTGTATGTAGCAGGTATAGTGTCGTGGCTGGTGTGTAGCGTGTATGTAGCAGGTATAGTGTCGTGGCTGCTGTGTAGCGTGTATGTAGCAGGTATAGTGTCGTGGCTGCTGTGTAGTGTGTATGTAGCAGGTATAGTGTTGTGGCTGGTGTGTAGTGTGTATGTAGCAGGTATAGTGTGGTGGCTGCTGTGTAGTGTGTATGTAGCATGTATGTCGTGGCTGCTGTGTAGCGTGTATGTAGCAGGTACAGTGTCGTGGCTGGTGTGTAGAGTGTATGTAGCAGGTATAGTGTCATGGCTGCTGTGTAGCGTGTATGTAGCAGGTATAGTGTCGTGGCTGCTGTGTAGTGTGTATGTAGCAGGTATAGTGTCGTGGCTGGTGTGTAGCATGTATGTAGCAGGTATAGTGTCGTGGCTGGTGTGTAACGTGTATGTAGCAGGTATAGTGTCGTGGCTGGTGTGTAGCGTGTATGTAGCAGGCATAGTGTCGTGGATGCTGTGTAGCGTGTATGTAGCAGGTATAGTGTCGTGGCTGGTGTGTAACGTGTATGTAGCAGGTATAGTGTCGTGGCTGCTGTGTAGCGTGTATGTAGCAGGTACAGTGTCGTGGCTGGTGTGTAGCGTGTATGTAGCAGGTATAGTGTCGTGGCTGGTGTGTAACGTGTATGTAGCAGGTATAGTGTCGTGGCTGGTGTGTAGCGTGTATGTAGCAGGCATAGTGTCGTGGATGCTGTGTAGTGTGTCTGTAGCAAGTATAGTGTCGTGGCTGGTGTGTAGCGTGTATGTAGCAGGCATAGTGTCGTGGATGCTGTGTAGCGTGTATGTAGCAGGTATAGTGTCGTGGCTGGTGTGTAGCGTGTATGTAGCAGGCATAGTGTCGTGGATGCTGTGTAGCGTGTATGTAGCAGGTATAGTGTCGTGGCTGGTGTGTAGCGTGTATGTAGCAGGTATAGTGTCGTGGCTGGTGTGTAGCGTGTATGTAGCAGGTACAGTGTCGTGGCTGGTGTGTAGCGTGTATGTAGCAGGCATAGTGTCGTGGATGCTGTGTAGCGTGTATGTAGCAGGTATAGTGTCGTGGCTGGTGTGTAGCGTGTATGTAGCAGGTATAGTGTCGTGGATGCTGTGTAGCGTGTATGTAGCAGGTACAGTGTCGTGGCTGGTGTGTAGCGTGTATGTAGCAGGTATAGTGTCGTGGCTGGTGTGTAGCGTGTATGTAGCAGGCATAGTGTCGTGGATGCTGTGTAGCGTGTATGTAGCAGGTATAGTGTCGTGGCTGGTGTGTAGCGTGTATGTAGCAGGTATAGTGTCGTGGCTGGTGTGTAGCGTGTATGTAGCAGGTACAGTGTCGTGGCTGGTGTGTAGCGTGTATGTAGCAGGCATAGTGTCGTGGATGCTGTGTAGCGTGTATGTAGCAGGTATAGTGTCGTGGCTGGTGTGTAGCGTGTATGTAGCAGGTATAGTGTCGTGGATGCTGTGTAGCGTGTATGTAGCAGGTACAGTGTCGTGGCTGGTGTGTAGCGTGTATGTAGCAGGTATAGTGTCGTGGCTGGTGTGTAACGTGTATGTAGCAGGTATAGTGTCGTGGCTGCTGTGTAGCGTGTATGTAGCAGGTACAGTGTCGTGGCTGGTGTGTAGTGTGTATGTAGCAGGTACAGTGTCGTGGCTGGTGTGTAGCGTGTATGTAGCAGGTATAGTGTCGTGGCTGCTGTGTAGTGTGTATGTAGCAGGTATAGTGTCGTGGCTGCTGTGTAGTGTGTATGTAGCAGGTACAGTGTCGTGGCTGCTGTGTAGCGTGTATGTAGCAGGTACAGTGTCGTGGCTGGTGTGTAGTGTGTATGTAGCAGGTATAGTGTCGTGGCTGCTGTGTAGTGTGTATGTAGCAGGTATAGTGTCGTGGCTGGTGTGTAGCGTGTATGTAGCAGGTATAGTGTCGTGGCTGCTGTGTAGTGTGTATGTAGCAGGTACAGTGTCGTGGCTGGTGTGTAGCGTGTATGTAGCAGGTATAGTGTCGTGGCTGGTGTGTAGCGTGTATGTAGCAGGTATAGTGTCGTGGCTGCTGTGTAGTGTGTATGTAGCAGGTATAGTGTCGTGGCTGGTGTGTAGCATGTATGTAGCAGGTATAGTGTCGTGGCTGGTGTGTAACGTGTATGTAGCAGGTATAGTGTCGTGGCTGGTGTGTAGCGTGTATGTAGCAGGCATAGTGTCGTGGATGCTGTGTAGCGTGTATGTAGCAGGTATAGTGTCGTGGCTGGTGTGTAACGTGTATGTAGCAGGTATAGTGTCGTGGCTGCTGTGTAGCGTGTATGTAGCAGGTACAGTGTCGTGGCTGGTGTGTAGCGTGTATGTAGCAGGCATAGTGTCGTGGATGCTGTGTAGTGTGTCTGTAGCAAGTATAGTGTCGTGGCTGGTGTGTAGCGTGTATGTAGCAGGCATAGTGTCGTGGATGCTGTGTAGCGTGTATGTAGCAGGTATAGTGTCGTGGCTGGTGTGTAGCGTGTATGTAGCAGGCATAGTGTCGTGGATGCTGTGTAGCGTGTATGTAGCAGGTATAGTGTCGTGGCTGGTGTGTAGCGTGTATGTAGCAGGTATAGTGTCGTGGCTGGTGTGTAGCGTGTATGTAGCAGGTACAGTGTCGTGGCTGGTGTGTAGCGTGTATGTAGCAGGCATAGTGTCGTGGATGCTGTGTAGCGTGTATGTAGCAGGTATAGTGTCGTGGCTGGTGTGTAGCGTGTATGTAGCAGGTATAGTGTCGTGGATGCTGTGTAGCGTGTATGTAGCAGGTACAGTGTCGTGGCTGGTGTGTAGCGTGTATGTAGCAGGTATAGTGTCGTGGCTGGTGTGTAGCGTGTATGTAGCAGGTATAGTGTCGTGGCTGGTGTGTAACGTGTATGTAGCAGGTATAGTGTCGTGGCTGCTGTGTAGCGTGTATGTAGCAGGTACAGTGTCGTGGCTGGTGTGTAGTGTGTATGTAGCAGGTATAGTGTCGTGGCTGGTGTGTAGCGTGTATGTAGCAGGTATAGTGTCGTGGCTGCTGTGTAGTGTGTATGTAGCAGGTACAGTGTCGTGGCTGGTGTGTAGCGTGTATGTAGCAGGTATAGTGTCGTGGCTGGTGTGTAGCGTGTATGTAGCAGGTATAGTGTCGTGGCTGGTGTGTAACGTGTATGTAGCAGGTATAGTGTCGTGGCTGCTGTGTAGCGTGTATGTAGCAGGTACAGTGTCGTGGCTGGTGTGTAGTGTGTATGTAGCAGGTATAGTGTCGTGGCTGCTGTGTAGTGTGTATGTAGCAGGTACAGTGTCGTGGCTGCTGTGTAGCGTGTATGTAGCAGGTATAGTGTCGTGGCTGGTGTGTAGCGTGTATGTAGCAGGTATAGTGTCGTGGCTGCTGTGTAGCGTGTATGTAGCAGGTATAGTGTCGTGGCTGGTGTGTTACGTGTATGTAGCAGGTATAGTGTCGTGGCTGCTGTGTTACGTGTATGTAGCAGGTATAGTGTCTTGGCTGGTTTGTAGTGTGTCTGTAGCAGGTATAGTGTCGTGGCTGGTGTGTAGCGTGTATGTAGCAGGTGTAGTGTCGTGGCTGCTGTGTAGTGTGTATGTAGCAGGTATAGTGTCGTGGCTGCTGTGTAGCGTGTATGTAGCAGGTATAGTGTCGTGGCTGGTGTGTAACGTGTATGTAGCAGGTATAGTGTCGTGGCTGCTGTGTAGTGTGTATGTAGCAGGCATAGTGTCGTGGATGCTGTGTAGTGTGTATGTAGCAGGTATAGTGTCTTGGCTGGTTTGTAGTGTGTCTGTAGCAGGTATAGTGTCGTGGCTGCTGTGTAGTGTGTATGTAGCAGGTATAGTGTTGTGGCTGCTGTGTAGCGTGTATGTAGCAGGCATAGTGTCGTGGCTGCTGTGTAGCGTGTATGTAGCAGGTATAGTGTCGTGGCTGGTGTGTAGCGTGTATGTAGCAGGCATAGTGTCGTGGCTGGTGTGTAGTGTGTATGTAGCAGGTATAGTGTCGTGGCTGGTGGTTAGCGTGTATGTAGCAGGTATAGTGTCGTGGCTGGTGTGTAGCGTGTATGTAGCAGGCATAGTGTCGTGGATGCTGTGTAACGTGTATGTAGCAGGTATAGTGTCGTGGCTGCTGTGTAGCGTGTATGTAGCAGGTACAGTGTCGTGGCTGGTGTGTAGCGTGTATGTAGCAGGTATAGTGTCGTGGCTGGTGTGTAGCGTGTATGTAGCAGGTATAGTGTCGTGGCTGCTGTGTAGCGTGTATGTAGCAGGTATAGTGTCGTGGCTGCTGTGTAGTGTGTATGTAGCAGGTATAGTGTTGTGGCTGGTGTGTAGTGTGTATGTAGCAGGTATAGTGTGGTGGCTGCTGTGTAGTGTGTATGTAGCATGTATGTCGTGGCTGCTGTGTAGCGTGTATGTAGCAGGTACAGTGTCGTGGCTGGTGTGTAGAGTGTATGTAGCAGGTATAGTGTCATGGCTGCTGTGTAGCGTGTATGTAGCAGGTATAGTGTCGTGGCTGCTGTGTAGTGTGTATGTAGCAGGTATAGTGTCGTGGCTGGTGTGTAGCATGTATGTAGCAGGTATAGTGTCGTGGCTGGTGTGTAACGTGTATGTAGCAGGTATAGTGTCGTGGCTGGTGTGTAGCGTGTATGTAGCAGGCATAGTGTCGTGGATGCTGTGTAGCGTGTATGTAGCAGGTATAGTGTCGTGGCTGGTGTGTAACGTGTATGTAGCAGGTATAGTGTCGTGGCTGCTGTGTAGCGTGTATGTAGCAGGTACAGTGTCGTGGCTGGTGTGTAGCGTGTATGTAGCAGGTATAGTGTCGTGGCTGGTGTGTAACGTGTATGTAGCAGGTATAGTGTCGTGGCTGGTGTGTAGCGTGTATGTAGCAGGCATAGTGTCGTGGATGCTGTGTAGTGTGTCTGTAGCAAGTATAGTGTCGTGGCTGGTGTGTAGCGTGTATGTAGCAGGCATAGTGTCGTGGATGCTGTGTAGCGTGTATGTAGCAGGTATAGTGTCGTGGCTGGTGTGTAGCGTGTATGTAGCAGGCATAGTGTCGTGGATGCTGTGTAGCGTGTATGTAGCAGGTATAGTGTCGTGGCTGGTGTGTAGCGTGTATGTAGCAGGTATAGTGTCGTGGCTGGTGTGTAGCGTGTATGTAGCAGGTACAGTGTCGTGGCTGGTGTGTAGCGTGTATGTAGCAGGCATAGTGTCGTGGATGCTGTGTAGCGTGTATGTAGCAGGTATAGTGTCGTGGCTGGTGTGTAGCGTGTATGTAGCAGGTATAGTGTCGTGGATGCTGTGTAGCGTGTATGTAGCAGGTACAGTGTCGTGGCTGGTGTGTAGCGTGTATGTAGCAGGTATAGTGTCGTGGCTGGTGTGTAGCGTGTATGTAGCAGGCATAGTGTCGTGGATGCTGTGTAGCGTGTATGTAGCAGGTATAGTGTCGTGGCTGGTGTGTAGCGTGTATGTAGCAGGTATAGTGTCGTGGCTGGTGTGTAGCGTGTATGTAGCAGGTACAGTGTCGTGGCTGGTGTGTAGCGTGTATGTAGCAGGCATAGTGTCGTGGATGCTGTGTAGCGTGTATGTAGCAGGTATAGTGTCGTGGCTGGTGTGTAGCGTGTATGTAGCAGGTATAGTGTCGTGGATGCTGTGTAGCGTGTATGTAGCAGGTACAGTGTCGTGGCTGGTGTGTAGCGTGTATGTAGCAGGTATAGTGTCGTGGCTGGTGTGTAACGTGTATGTAGCAGGTATAGTGTCGTGGCTGCTGTGTAGCGTGTATGTAGCAGGTACAGTGTCGTGGCTGGTGTGTAGTGTGTATGTAGCAGGTACAGTGTCGTGGCTGGTGTGTAGCGTGTATGTAGCAGGTATAGTGTCGTGGCTGCTGTGTAGTGTGTATGTAGCAGGTATAGTGTCGTGGCTGCTGTGTAGTGTGTATGTAGCAGGTACAGTGTCGTGGCTGCTGTGTAGCGTGTATGTAGCAGGTACAGTGTCGTGGCTGGTGTGTAGTGTGTATGTAGCAGGTATAGTGTCGTGGCTGCTGTGTAGTGTGTATGTAGCAGGTATAGTGTCGTGGCTGGTGTGTAGCGTGTATGTAGCAGGTATAGTGTCGTGGCTGCTGTGTAGTGTGTATGTAGCAGGTACAGTGTCGTGGCTGGTGTGTAGCGTGTATGTAGCAGGTATAGTGTCGTGGCTGGTGTGTAGCGTGTATGTAGCAGGTATAGTGTCGTGGCTGGTGTGTAACGTGTATGTAGCAGGTATAGTGTCGTGGCTGCTGTGTAGCGTGTATGTAGCAGGTACAGTGTCGTGGCTGGTGTGTAGTGTGTATGTAGCAGGTATAGTGTCGTGGCTGCTGTGTAGTGTGTATGTAGCAGGTACAGTGTCGTGGCTGCTGTGTAGCGTGTATGTAGCAGGTATAGTGTCGTGGCTGGTGTGTAGCGTGTATGTAGCAGGTATAGTGTCGTGGCTGCTGTGTAGCGTGTATGTAGCAGGTATAGTGTCGTGGCTGGTGTGTTACGTGTATGTAGCAGGTATAGTGTCGTGGCTGCTGTGTTACGTGTATGTAGCAGGTATAGTGTCTTGGCTGGTTTGTAGTGTGTCTGTAGCAGGTATAGTGTCGTGGCTGGTGTGTAGCGTGTATGTAGCAGGTGTAGTGTCGTGGCTGCTGTGTAGTGTGTATGTAGCAGGTATAGTGTCGTGGCTGCTGTGTAGCGTGTATGTAGCAGGTATAGTGTCGTGGCTGGTGTGTAACGTGTATGTAGCAGGTATAGTGTCGTGGCTGCTGTGTAGTGTGTATGTAGCAGGCATAGTGTCGTGGATGCTGTGTAGTGTGTATGTAGCAGGTATAGTGTCTTGGCTGGTTTGTAGTGTGTCTGTAGCAGGTATAGTGTCGTGGCTGCTGTGTAGTGTGTATGTAGCAGGTATAGTGTTGTGGCTGCTGTGTAGCGTGTATGTAGCAGGCATAGTGTCGTGGCTGCTGTGTAGCGTGTATGTAGCAGGTATAGTGTCGTGGCTGGTGTGTAGCGTGTATGTAGCAGGCATAGTGTCGTGGCTGGTGTGTAGTGTGTATGTAGCAGGTATAGTGTCGTGGCTGGTGGTTAGCGTGTATGTAGCAGGTATAGTGTCGTGGCTGGTGTGTAGCGTGTATGTAGCAGGCATAGTGTCGTGGATGCTGTGTAACGTGTATGTAGCAGGTATAGTGTCGTGGCTGCTGTGTAGCGTGTATGTAGCAGGTACAGTGTCGTGGCTGGTGTGTAGCGTGTATGTAGCAGGTATAGTGTCGTGGCTGGTGTGTAGCGTGTATGTAGCAGGTATAGTGTCGTGGCTGCTGTGTAGCGTGTATGTAGCAGGTATAGTGTCGTGGCTGCTGTGTAGTGTGTATGTAGCAGGTATAGTGTTGTGGCTGGTGTGTAGTGTGTATGTAGCAGGTATAGTGTGGTGGCTGCTGTGTAGTGTGTATGTAGCATGTATGTCGTGGCTGCTGTGTAGCGTGTATGTAGCAGGTACAGTGTCGTGGCTGGTGTGTAGAGTGTATGTAGCAGGTATAGTGTCATGGCTGCTGTGTAGCGTGTATGTAGCAGGTATAGTGTCGTGGCTGCTGTGTAGTGTGTATGTAGCAGGTATAGTGTCGTGGCTGGTGTGTAGCATGTATGTAGCAGGTATAGTGTCGTGGCTGGTGTGTAACGTGTATGTAGCAGGTATAGTGTCGTGGCTGGTGTGTAGCGTGTATGTAGCAGGCATAGTGTCGTGGATGCTGTGTAGCGTGTATGTAGCAGGTATAGTGTCGTGGCTGGTGTGTAACGTGTATGTAGCAGGTATAGTGTCGTGGCTGCTGTGTAGCGTGTATGTAGCAGGTACAGTGTCGTGGCTGGTGTGTAGCGTGTATGTAGCAGGTATAGTGTCGTGGCTGGTGTGTAACGTGTATGTAGCAGGTATAGTGTCGTGGCTGGTGTGTAGCGTGTATGTAGCAGGCATAGTGTCGTGGATGCTGTGTAGTGTGTCTGTAGCAAGTATAGTGTCGTGGCTGGTGTGTAGCGTGTATGTAGCAGGCATAGTGTCGTGGATGCTGTGTAGCGTGTATGTAGCAGGTATAGTGTCGTGGCTGGTGTGTAGCGTGTATGTAGCAGGCATAGTGTCGTGGATGCTGTGTAGCGTGTATGTAGCAGGTATAGTGTCGTGGCTGGTGTGTAGCGTGTATGTAGCAGGTATAGTGTCGTGGCTGGTGTGTAGCGTGTATGTAGCAGGTACAGTGTCGTGGCTGGTGTGTAGCGTGTATGTAGCAGGCATAGTGTCGTGGATGCTGTGTAGCGTGTATGTAGCAGGTATAGTGTCGTGGCTGGTGTGTAGCGTGTATGTAGCAGGTATAGTGTCGTGGATGCTGTGTAGCGTGTATGTAGCAGGTACAGTGTCGTGGCTGGTGTGTAGCGTGTATGTAGCAGGTATAGTGTCGTGGCTGGTGTGTAGCGTGTATGTAGCAGGCATAGTGTCGTGGATGCTGTGTAGCGTGTATGTAGCAGGTATAGTGTCGTGGCTGGTGTGTAGCGTGTATGTAGCAGGTATAGTGTCGTGGCTGGTGTGTAGCGTGTATGTAGCAGGTACAGTGTCGTGGCTGGTGTGTAGCGTGTATGTAGCAGGCATAGTGTCGTGGATGCTGTGTAGCGTGTATGTAGCAGGTATAGTGTCGTGGCTGGTGTGTAGCGTGTATGTAGCAGGTATAGTGTCGTGGATGCTGTGTAGCGTGTATGTAGCAGGTACAGTGTCGTGGCTGGTGTGTAGCGTGTATGTAGCAGGTATAGTGTCGTGGCTGGTGTGTAACGTGTATGTAGCAGGTATAGTGTCGTGGCTGCTGTGTAGCGTGTATGTAGCAGGTACAGTGTCGTGGCTGGTGTGTAGTGTGTATGTAGCAGGTACAGTGTCGTGGCTGGTGTGTAGCGTGTATGTAGCAGGTATAGTGTCGTGGCTGCTGTGTAGTGTGTATGTAGCAGGTATAGTGTCGTGGCTGCTGTGTAGTGTGTATGTAGCAGGTACAGTGTCGTGGCTGCTGTGTAGCATGTATGTAGCAGGTACAGTGTCGTGGCTGGTGTGTAGCGTGTATGTAGCAGGTATAGTGTCGTGGCTGCTGTGTAGTGTGTATGTAGCAGGTATAGTGTCGTGGATGCTATGTAGCGTGTCTGTAGCAGGTATAGTGTCGTGGCTGCTGTGTAGTGTGTATGTAACAGGTATAGTGTCGTGGCTGCTGTGTAGCGTGTATGTAGCAGGTACAGTGTCGTGGCTGGTGTGTAGAGTGTATGTAGCAGGTATAGTGTCATGGCTGCTGTGTAGTGTGTATGTAACAGGTATAGTGTCGTGGCTGCTGTGTAGCGTGTATGTAGCAGGTACAGTGTCGTGGCTGGTGTGTAGAGTGTATGTAGCAGGTATAGTGTCATGGCTGCTGTGTAGCGTGTATGTAGCAGGTATAGTGTCGTGGCTGCTGTGTAGTGTGTATGTAGCAGGTATAGTGTCGTGGCTGGTGTGTAGCATGTATGTAGCAGGTATAGTGTCGTGGCTGGTGTGTAACGTGTATGTAGCAGGTATAGTGTCGTGGCTGGTGTGTAGCGTGTATGTAGCAGGCATAGTGTCGTGGATGCTGTGTAGCGTGTATGTAGCAGGTATAGTGTCGTGGCTGGTGTGTAACGTGTATGTAGCAGGTATAGTGTCGTGGCTGCTGTGTAGCGTGTATGTAGCAGGTACAGTGTCGTGGCTGGTGTGTAGCGTGTATGTAGCAGGTATAGTGTCGTGGCTGGTGTGTAACGTGTATGTAGCAGGTATAGTGTCGTGGCTGGTGTGTAGCGTGTATGTAGCAGGCATAGTGTCGTGGATGCTGTGTAGTGTGTCTGTAGCAAGTATAGTGTCGTGGCTGGTGTGTAGCGTGTATGTAGCAGGCATAGTGTCGTGGATGCTGTGTAGCGTGTATGTAGCAGGTATAGTGTCGTGGCTGGTGTGTAGCGTGTATGTAGCAGGCATAGTGTCGTGGATGCTGTGTAGCGTGTATGTAGCAGGTATAGTGTCGTGGCTGGTGTGTAGCGTGTATGTAGCAGGTATAGTGTCGTGGCTGGTGTGTAGCGTGTATGTAGCAGGTACAGTGTCGTGGCTGGTGTGTAGCGTGTATGTAGCAGGCATAGTGTCGTGGATGCTGTGTAGCGTGTATGTAGCAGGTATAGTGTCGTGGCTGGTGTGTAGCGTGTATGTAGCAGGTATAGTGTCGTGGATGCTGTGTAGCGTGTATGTAGCAGGTACAGTGTCGTGGCTGGTGTGTAGCGTGTATGTAGCAGGTATAGTGTCGTGGCTGGTGTGTAGCGTGTATGTAGCAGGTATAGTGTCGTGGCTGGTGTGTAACGTGTATGTAGCAGGTATAGTGTCGTGGCTGCTGTGTAGCGTGTATGTAGCAGGTACAGTGTCGTGGCTGGTGTGTAGTGTGTATGTAGCAGGTACAGTGTCGTGGCTGGTGTGTAGCGTGTATGTAGCAGGTATAGTGTCGTGGCTGCTGTGTAGTGTGTATGTAGCAGGTATAGTGTCGTGGCTGCTGTGTAGTGTGTATGTAGCAGGTACAGTGTCGTGGCTGCTGTGTAGCGTGTATGTAGCAGGTACAGTGTCGTGGCTGGTGTGTAGCGTGTATGTAGCAGGTATAGTGTCGTGGCTGCTGTGTAGTGTGTATGTAGCAGGTATAGTGTCGTGGATGCTATGTAGCGTGTCTGTAGCAGGTATAGTGTCGTGGCTGCTGTGTAGTGTGTATGTAACAGGTATAGTGTCGTGGCTGCTGTGTAGCGTGTATGTAGCAGGTATAATGTCGTGGCTGGTGTTTAGCGTCCCTGTAGCAGGTATAATGATGTGGCTGGTGTGTAGTGTGAATGTAGCAGGTATAGCGTGTTTGACTCACTTGCGTGGCAGCAGCGACGGCGGCTGCTGTTCACTGAGCGAGCGTTGCGTGGCCTTCAGGTAACTCTGGCGTCTGGCAGCTGTTTTGGGTGAAGGTTTGGGTGAAGGAGGTCCGTCTGAGTCGTCGCTATCCTCCGTGTCTCCCATGGCTTTAACATAACTGCCGCTGCGCATCCGCCTGCACGGTATCTCGCCGGTGCTACATCCTCCCTTACCCAGCATCCCGCTACAGTCACCCGCAGGAACCTGCCAAAACACATAATACACTTACACTAGCCCCAATAGACCTGGGGCAAAGGATGCCAATTAAAACATCGGAAAAGTACTTTAAAATACATGTGATGAGTTATTTATAGTAGCAATTAGCAATTTATAATAATTTATCATTTTTATTATAAATATTTGCAGTAATTATTATTATTCCACTTATTATTGATGTATTTATTATAAAAAAAGTAAGTAATGTATTTCAAATATTTGATTTGTAAATATTGAATATATTTAAAAATGGTATAGTGTAGTGGCTGCTGTGTAGCGTGTCTGTAGCAGGTATAGTGTCCTGCCGTTTTGTATAAATCATAATTTTTTCTTTACAAATAATAAAAAAGTATATATATATATATACACACACATATATATACACACACACACACAAGTGAAAGTATATAGATATAAAGTGGTTATTTGGTATTGCAATCAACAAAGCCTACTATGAAATCTTCTATGTGTTATCCTTGTTGCATTTGTCACAGTCTTAAGAAATATCTTCACTGTCTCTCTCCCATTTGTCTTTCTTTCATGTCTTGTGTGTTACCTGCAGGAAGTTGCAGGTCATCTCCTGGCCGTGGCATGACTTGGACTTGAGCAGGGTCTGGTTGACGGTGGTGGAGCCCTTCTGAAGCACCTGTCGGGCCTGACTGAGGGTCAGTGTGGACCACGAGCCTCTCTTAACCAGCTTGTGTTCCCCTGTTTGGCCCGTGGAGGACGGCAGGCTGATCGTGGGCTTGAGGTCGCCACTGCTCTTGGAGGATTTAAGCGAATGTGCAGCGATGGTGTTGTAGCCCTGTGGATGCGATCTGGGAGCCGCCTGACTGTCCGACACGGCCCGACCGAGTGTCATCATGCTGAGAGGGTTTCGATATGCCACAGCTAATGGGCCCGCGATGGGTTGAGCTGGCACCTCATCTTCTAAACCGTCATCTGAGCTCCAGAAGCCTGAGAGATTGGGTCGCGGACGGCGTTTGGTGCCTTCGGTCTTGGCGCAGTCTTTGCTTTTGCTTCGCCGAGTCACTTTGGCCGCATCGCTGGCTGGGCCCGCGGTGATGCTCCCTTTGACTGCCGAAACCTCCAAGGATTGGGACTTGGCGAACAGCTTCTGGACGGACTGCACCAGGTTGCGGATGCGGCTGGGACTCTCGCTGCGCTGCTTGGAGCCACGGCTGCGCCGATGGAATTGCAGTGTGCTGAAGCCGTCCCGCTGCAGGGGTAGGTGGCGCTCCAGCTGGTCCAGCAGGTTGGCCGGGAGCCGGTTCATTTTGGCAGCCGCCGCGGATGAGATGGTGGCTGTGCCACTGCTGATCATGGCTGGAGCACCCAGTCCCAGACCCAAACCCATCCCCATGGACATGGATGACGTGAGGGTGCCGGAGCGACTACCAGTCTGAACCACACAAGCCTGCTCAGACAAAACACACCATCATAAAATCTATATGAATCTAAGAGGGATATCCCCTGTTGCTGAAACATTGAACAGGAAGTATAAGTGGCATTTGCGAGAACCTTCTTGTTTAATGCTGTCTCAGGCAGTGCTCCCCTCACTTTAGAGGGTTGTATTTGAGCTTGCCTCTCCCGTATCTGTGAACAGATGCTTGGGAAGCTTTTAGTACACACGCTAAGCTCTGTGTACTTTTGAAACCCAAATGTGGTAAGTGTGCACGTTGAACACTTTGCACACTTTCTAAAATCCACATTAGTGGTAAGTGTTCACGCTGAGTACTTTGCGCATTTTCTAAAATTCACATAAGTGGTAAGTCTTTGTGCATGTTCTAAAATCCACACTGTGGTAAGTTCTAAAATCCTATATGGTGAGGGCTTTGCGCGGTTGCTTCGTGCCTTTTCTCGAGCTGGTAAAAGCCCTGTTCATCTTGGGCACCACTCCACCTATGTATCCTCAGGAATCATATTCAAATAGTGTTGCTACTAGGGACCTGTTTAGACTTTAAAGGAATCTATTTTTGGTGGTCATACCATTCCCCATAGTGACCCCAGAGGATGCAGTTTGAAGTTCCCTTGAAAGGGAACATCTCAGGTTACTTATGTTACCAAGGTTCCCTGAGTAGGGAACCAGACACTTCGACCTCTAGGTTTCTTGCCTTACTTCGGATGCAAGGTACAGACGAGGAAGTGGATGACGTGTTCTCCGAGCGCCTATTTATACTGTAGTCACACCAGTAGTGACATCATTCTCTGATGCCGGCCAACGTGTTGTTGGTGTTTTTCAATGTATACTTCAGACACGGATCACAATGAGGCATTCCCCATAACGACTCCTAGAGGATGCAGTGTCTTGTTCCATGCCATGGTTACATAACTAACCTGAGACTTGAAGATGAAGAAGAATACATTTTTCAGCAGATACTTTTATCCAGCAAGGAGGCATTTAATTGATAAAAAGTGACAGTAAAGATAATTATATTTTGTTACAAAAGTTTTCTATTTCACATAAACACTTTTCTTTTGAACTTTCTAATTATCAATAAATAAATAAATAAAATGTATCTCAGTTTCCACGAAAATAAGCAGCAGCACAAATGTTTTCAACATTGATAATAATAAGAAATATTTATTGAAAATCAAATCAGCATATTAGAATGATTTCTGAAGAATCATGTGACACTGAAGACTGGAATAATGATGCTGAAATCAGCTTTGATCACAGAAATAAATTACATTTTACAATATATACAATACAATATAGAAAACAGCTATTTTAAATTGTAATAATATTTCATAATATTACTGTTTTTACTTTATTTTAATAAAAAAATACAGTGTGGTGTCAGTACCTGTGTGTAGTCGCTCTGCTCCTGCTGGTTGGTGTAGTGGAGGCGAGGGAAGGTGCTGCTGTTGGTCAGCTGATTGTTGAGGGGCAGCAGGCAGTCCGACTGAAGCGTTGTCGAGGTGGAAACAGGAAAATGATGAAGGTGAGGATCCAGAGTGGTGTAATGGTTGACAGTGGGGCTCAGGAGGAAGGTAGCATGAGGGTCCGGGGCCAAGGGACACAGGGGCTCCTGGGGGCCCGCAGTAGGGTCGCAGGTGTCAGACAGATAGCGACTATGGTCGGCCCCTAAGCCTTTCATGGTTGCTGTGTAGGGTCGGCTCTAGAACATGATCCCAGATGAAGAGAGACAATGGCCCTGGAGGGCGACCCCTACAGGACAGACATAGAAACACACTGTCAGTGTCTGTTCAGATCCAGCTGGTTGCAATGATGAACCTGCTGAGTGTAAGAGCACACTGGTTATCTTCAATTATATTTTCATGTCTTTGCAATTAACTGAAATAAAATACAGTTAAAGAAACACAAAATTACACAAACAAACAAAGAAATCAACTTAAAAACTTAATCAAAACTTAATGAAAAACTGAAATCAAGTTTAATGAATACTAAAAATAGTTAATTAAAAATAATTACAGCTAAATACAAATATAAAGAAACAATAAAAAAAAATGTAATTGACAAAAGACACACAAAATTACTAAATCTGATGTTCACATCTTTTCTTTTCCATTTGAATTATGACAGTACTGTGCGTTCGCAAAAGTGAAAACCAAACATGGTAATGCAATTGCGCTTGCCTGGATTATGTCACAATTTATATGTCCACATATAAAAAACACAATTGAAAATACAATTAGCAATTCCTTTTGAAAATAGTCCGGAACATCTTTTTATTCTTAGGGGCTGTTTTTCAGTTCCAAAACAGTGGACCAATCAGAAGACCCCAGAGGCGGGGCAAGTGATGCAAGCTTTTGTTTACAGTAGCAAGTTGGCAAGGCAACTATTTCATTTGATGGTGTTTTGTTCCTGAGCGCTGGGGCCCTGTTTACACTAGTGCATTTTCGTTTTAAAACGCATGACTTTTGCTACGGTTATGCCTGTAGTTTCGACCCTTGAAAACGGAGAATTTCGACAACCTGCAACATGGAGACTGAACTGTAAACTTTCCTGGCATCATTGTAATTTTTAGCAGCCATTGTGCAGCTAAATTCAGTATTTTATAATACAGCAGTTGCATTTTCGGTTGTGTAGAGTGGATTGTGTAGTGAGATCGTTTTTGAAATGCGGTGAAAACGCCAATGTAGACAAGGAGTGTAAAGTGTAAACAGCACATCTTTTGTGTTTTTTATAAGCAAAGACAGGCTCTGTGAACGGCTCCTTAATATCTAAAAAGAATATATCTTGATTTAAGAATTTTTTGTTCCAGAAAACAAGACAAAAACACTGCACAAGACAACATTTTTTGAAATTTATGTCTTCATTATTTCAAAAAGTGAACAGCAGGTTTCTATAGTCTACATGCAAATTCTCCTGAATCAAACTCTCTCATGCTCACATTTAGCATGTCACATTCAGCAGTCACCAGCGTCTTCATCATCTGTGAGTCGCTCTTCTCATCAACATTCATCTGGAGCTGGATATGTGGAAGTCACACACTCATTGTGAGCCGAATCTCCCAAGACATTGACTCAAACTCTCCGCCGATCACAGCACCATTCACAAAACCTCACAAAGAGATCTATTGGCATGCTAAACACAGCTGTTTACATCTGTCATCACTGCTCTGCGATGAGTCACGGCGTCGTCTAAGAGCCTGAACAGCTTGTTAGCATTCAGCCCACAGCTGCGCCTCCTCCCAACCCCGACCTGAGCGCCGTCACTGCTCGTGCTCGCACCCCGAGGCCATTACAAACACCTCACGCGCGTTTGCTATGAGGAAACGAGTTAGTTGACAGTCATTTTGCATGAGTTTGAGAGCCACCAACTGGGATCCTGATGCCTGGCTGAAAACAAAAGAAATCTAAACGCGTATTTCGTGTGTGTAATGTGAAACTATCACGAGGAAATGTCACTCCAGTGACCATCATTGTGTCGTTTAAAGATCGAAATAAAAATTCTGCTGCCATTTACTCACCTTTATACCTTATGGGGTTTAAAAGACGATTCAGTAAGATTATCGATTTAATGCGTTACAGCATTAAGCGCTTTGCCTAGAAAAGCACTTTTATTAATGTAATGAATTATTAGAGCACAATTTGAATCGAATTAAGCTGTATAATAACACTTTTGTCTTTTTAAGAGCTGCTTTACAGCTGAAATGTATTTAGTTTCATAATTGATTAATTCCATATATATATATATATATTTGAAATAAAAATGTAAATAAATTTAAAATATCTAGTAGATGAAAATGCCAAGTCAACATTTCTCAATTTCATTTAATGTTGAAGTAGGTTAAGTAACTAAAACTAAATAAACTAACTGTCACGGTTCGTGAACGCACCGTCTCCAGCTGTAGTCTGGTTATGTCATGTTGATTGGTTCATGTGGGTGTGGCCACTGATCGCCTGATCAGCGGCAGGTGCATCTCATCCCCACCGCCTTTATAACGCCCTGTCTTTCGTCTCTTGTTTGTCAGATCGTTGTTTGAGGTCCTCCGTGTTAGATGTCTGGTTCTCGTGTTCCTGTCCTGCTTTGTCTCCTGTTTTGGTTTGCCCTGGATTGTTCCCTTCGTACACGGATTATCATCACCTCTATCGGATCTACCACCACCGTCATCTGTACCAGCGCACGCAACGCACCTACTCACCAGTCTGTGCTGCCATCCAGATTCCTGCGTCACTCTCCGACCCTCCATCAGCACATCATTTACAATAAACCCTGTTTACTTGCTTTTGCCTCCTGTCTCACTTACCTAGCGTCACAGAACGATCTGACCAACAACATGGAGGCAGCGAGTAACCAACCTTCATCTCTCGAAGCTTTCCTCAGCGCCAGTGTTCGGAGGATGGACTCCCAGGAGCGGACTCTTAACGACACTGGTCGCGCGGTCCAGGCTTTAGTGACGCAGGTGTCCGAGCTCACCCAACAGTTCCAGCTATTACGAGCCCCCACTGCGCCACTCACACCGCCTGTTCCACCAGCACCATCGGAGGCCCCCTCCCAGCCGGAACCACGCCTCCCGATTCCGGAGGCTTACTCAGGTGAACCCGATTATTGTAGAGCGTTCCTTAACCGGTGTGATATGCATTTTGCCCTCCAGCCTAGGACGTTCGCCACTGAGAGGGCCAAGGTGGCGTTCGTCCTGACCCTGCTCTCTGGGAGGGCGGCACTGTGGGGAACAGCGGTGTGGGAGAACCAGGACCCATGCTGCGCCTCGTTCCAGGCCCTCTCCGTCGAGATGAGACGGGTCTTTGATCGGGCCGCCGCAGGACGGGAGGCGGCCAGGAGGCTGGCGGAGCTGCGCCAGCACGAAAGATCCGTCTCGGACTACTCCATCGAGTTCCGGACACTGGCGGCGGAGTGCCATTGGAACGAGGAGGCGCAGTGGGACATGTTCCTGCATGGGCTGGCTGACCGCGTCCAGAGGGAGATCTACGCCCTGGACCTTCCCCCGTCGTTCAATGGGCTCATTGAGCTGGCCCTTCGGGTCGACGCACGTCTGGCACGGATGGAGAGGAGGGGGCTACTCAACACCCCATCCAGGGGACCGGCAGACGTGCGGTTCAGCGGCGGGGACGTGGCCAGCCCCGTCTACGATCACGAGCCCATGCAGGTAGGGCGAGCTCGGCTTTCCCGGGAGGAGAAGGAGAGGCGGAGGTCCCTGGGCCTTTGCCTTTACTGCGGGGGAGCCGGACACCAAGCCCACGCCTGTCCGGTAAAAGGCCAGGCCCGGTAGTACGTATGAGGCTACTATCGGGTGGGATCTCCGCCGAGAAGACCTCATCATCATCATCATCACCATCATCTTCCACGCTCCTCCCGGTATGGCTGCGGTGGTCAGCACAGACACATCACTGTCAGGCACTACTGGATTCCGGGGCAGAAGGTAACTTCATGGACAGCACATTAGCTCACAAGCTCCACATCCCCCTCAAACCCCTTCCGCACCACATCACGGTGCACGCCCTCACTGGTCAGCAACTTCCTACCATATCATACATCACTGAGGACATCACACTCATCACCTCTGGCAATCACTCCGAAACCATCTCCTTTCACATCCTTGACTCTCCCCTGGCACCCATTGTCCTCGGACACCCTTGGCTCCTCCTCCATAACCCTAGCATTGACTGGCTCTCTAACTCTGTTTTGTCTTGGTCCAAAAGATGTCATGAGTCTTGTCTAGTGTCTGCCTGTCCGTCTGTGTCTGTGTCTGTGTTGCAGGAGGAGGCGGTGGATTTGTCTAACGTGCCCGCTGAGTACCTCCATCTGAAGGAAGTGTTCAGTAAGTCTCGGGCTGCTTCTCTTCCTCCGCATCGTCCTTACGACTGTGCCATAGATTTACTGTCAGGTAAGTCTCCGCCTAAGGGCAAACTCTATTCACTTTCGGTTCCAGAGAGGGAGGCTATGGAGAAATATATTTCTGATTCTCTAGCTTCTAAATTCATCCGCCCTTCCTCTTCTCCTGCGGGGGCGGGGTTCTTTTTTGTGGGAAAGAAGGACGGGTCTCTGCGACCTTGTATTGATTACCGGGGACTGAACAACATCACGGTAAAGAATATCCTTTGCCGTTGATGTCTTCGGCCTTCGAGAGGTTGCAGGGAGCGTCAATTTTCACAAAACTGGACTTACGCAATGCGTATCATTTGGTTCGGATCAGGGAGGGGGATGAATGGAAGACCGCTTTTAACACCCCCAGAGGGCACTTTGAATACTTGGTTATGCCGTTTGGGCTCTCCAACTCCCCAGCGGTCTTCCAGGCACTTGTTAACGACGTGCTGCGAGATATGATCGATCAATTCATTTATGTCTACCTGGACGACATATTGATTTTTTCTTCTTCTCTCCAGGAACATGTGCAGCACGTCCAACGAGTGCTTCAGAGGTTGCTAGAGAATGGGCTTTTTGTCAAGGCGGAGAAATGCGAATTTCATGCACAGTCAATTCCATTTTTGGGGTATATCGTGTCGACTGAGGGAATACGCATGGATCCCGAGAAGGTTAAGGCTGTGGTAGAATGGCCAAGCCCAGATTCCCGTAAGGCCCTACAGAGGTTTCTGGGGTTCGCTAACTTCTACCGGCGTTTTATTCGCAACTTCAGTCAACTAGCCGCACCTCTGACCGCCTTGACCTCCGCCAAGACGGCGTTCAGGTGGTCGGACACAGCTGAGGCTGTGTTCGCCAAACTGAAGAGCCGTTTCAGCTCAGCCCCTATTCTGATTACCCCGGACCCTACGCGTCAGTTCGTGGTGGAGGTCGACGCATCAGAGGTGGGGGTAGGAGCGGTGTTATCTCAACGTTCTCCCTTAGACGACAAGGTCCATCCTTGCGCGTATTTTTCATATCGTTTATCCCCGGCAGAACGAAATTATGATATTGGTAACCGAGAATTGTTGGCAGTTAAGATGGCATTAGAGGAATGGCGACACTGGTTAGAGGGATCGGGGGTTCCTTTTATAGTATGGACTGACCACAAGAATTTAGAGTACATTAGCACCGCCAAGAGGTTGAACTCCAGGCAGGCTCGGTGGGCACTTTTTTTCGGACGTTTTGACTTTACTATCTCGTACCGCCCGGGTTCCAAGAATATCAAACCCGATTCTTTGTCGCGTATTTTTGACCATTCCGAACGCCCGTCCACTCCCGAGAGTATTTTTCCGAAGACATTAGTGGTCTCCACTCTCACATGGGAGATCGAATCGAAGGTCAGAACGGCCTTAGAAGGGGTAACGCCTCCGCCCGGGTGCCCACCGAACCGTTTATTTGTGCCGGAGGGATTAAGGTCCAACGTTATCCAGTGGGGACATTGCTCGAATGTAGCTTGCCATCCAGGGGTTAACCGTACTAGATTTTTAGTCAAGCAACGATTCTGGTGGCCACTTATGGCTCGCGACATTCACAGTTTTGTTTTGGCTTGCTCGGTTTGTGCCACTGGTAAGACTTCCAATCGGCCCCCTGATGGGTTACTCCAACCGCTGCCGGTTCCTTCGAGACCCTGGTCCCACATCGCTCTAGATTTTATTACCGCCCTCCCACCCTCCCAGGGAAACACGGTGGTTTTAACCGTGGTGGACCGGTTCTCGAAGGCGGCCCATTTTATTCCCTTGCCCAAATTACCCTCAGCCAAGGAGACAGCGTTGACCGTCGTAGACCACGTCTTTCGGTTACATGGCCTCCCGATAGACGTGGTTTCCGACAGGGGACCCCAATTTGTGGCTAAATTTTGGCAAGAATTCTGTAGACTACTGGGAGCGACTGTAAGTCTGTCCTCAGGGTTTCACCCCCAGAGCAATGGGCAAACCGAGAGAGCCAACCAAGATTTGGAAAGGGTGTTGCGATGTTTGGTCTCCAAGAATCCTTCCTCCTGGAGCCAACAATTGTCTATGGTGGAGTACGCCCACAATACCTTACCAGTATCAGCTACGGGCCTATCTCCTTTTGAGTGTAGTGTAGGTTACCAGCCACCTATTTTTCCCAGTATGGAATCCGAAGTTGCGGTCCCCTCCGCTCACGCCTTCGTCCAGAGGTGCCACCGCACTTGGACCAGAGCCCGTGAGACTCTACTCCAAGCGGGGGCGCGCACCAAGGCCAAGGCCGATCGCCACCGGTCTAGGCCTCCCGTATACGTCGTGGGTCAAAGGGTGTGGCTTTCAACCAAGAATATTCCTCTCCGTTCCGTATCTAATAAATTGGCTCCCAAATTTATTGGCCCGTTTACTGTCACCAAAATCATTAGTCCGGTGGCAGTCCGCCTTAAACTCCCTCCTACGTACAGGAGAATTCATCCCGCCTTTCATGTGTCCAAAATTAAGCCCGTATTTCATTCTCCCATTAATCCGCCTACCCCGGTTCCTCCCCCGCCGCGTCTCGTAGATGGGGAGACCACCTATTTGGTAAATCGCATTTTGGACTCTAGAAGGAGGGGACGCGGATTTCAGTACTTGGTGGACTGGGAGGGTTACGGTCCGGAGGAGAGAAGTTGGGTACCTGCCAGGGACATCCTGGATCACTCCCTTATCGATGATTACAATCGACAGGTAAGAGATTCTGGGGACGCCAGGAGGCGTCCTTAGGAGGAGGGGTACTGTCACGGTTCGTGAACGCACCGTCTCCAGCTGTAGTCTGGTTATGTCATGTTGATTGGTTCATGTGGGTGTGGCCACTGATCGCCTGATCAGCGGCAGGTGCATCTCATCCCCACCGCCTTTATAACGCCCTGTCTTTCGTCTCTTGTTTGTCAGATCGTTGTTTGAGGTCCTCCGTGTTAGATGTCTGGTTCTCGTGTTCCTGTCCTGCTTTGTCTCCTGTTTTGGTTTGCCCTGGATTGTTCCCTTCGTACACGGATTATCATCACCTCTATCGGATCTACCACCACCGTCATCTGTACCAGCGCACGCAACGCACCTACTCACCAGTCTGTGCTGCCATCCAGATTCCTGCGTCACTCTCCGACCCTCCATCAGCACATCATTTACAATAAACCCTGTTTACTTGCTTTTGCCTCCTGTCTCACTTACCTAGCGTCACACTAACATTAATAAATAATAAATTACTCAAAATTTAAAGTGAAGACAGAAAATATAAAAGTTAATGCAATATTTTATTTATAATTTTATTTTATTCATGTCAAAATTATTATGAAATATTTACAAACCAAATAAATAAATAAAAAATATATTTTTATTGAAATATGCATGAATGTTTTGCATGAGGTGAATGAAACCAAAACAGCAAAATAAACCAAATGATACTCACCTTTTTGGAAAGTGTTTCATCTAAATCATTTCAGTGTGGTTTTAACTCTCAGAAAAGCCTGACAACACTGAGGTTCAAAGCTGAATTTAAAGCAGGACATGCAGCAGCGGGGCGTCCCATCTTCCTCAGATCACAGTGTGATTACTGACCCAGCGCTCATCTCTAAGACATAGTGACAAACAGCTCACTATCACACTACTGTAATATCTCTGTACAGCAAGCAGGCTCATTTACTGTATGCATACACTATCCAGATGACCTGCTACATTTGCTGAAGTAACAAACCCACTACAGTATATCAAACAATGCAATGCTATCAACTTAACCATCCATTTCAATTTCATAAAGAAATTATTTTTGAGACTGTAACCTTGATTTTGCTTGTTGAATAAAGCATGGAACCAAGTGAATGCAGCATACCAGCATTTGAAACACTAATTATGCCATGATGCATAGTGATTCACTTATGATTTCATAAGCACTGAAATAAGAATGAGACAGGGAAAAAATATAAATACATTTCACAATTTTAAGAGCGCTCTTAAACTAATTACTAGTAAAACCATTAAAACATTTTCGTTTCTTAATATTATATATTATATAAATAAATTACAATTATATATATATTATGTAGATGTATTTTATTTCAGCTAGTTGCTAATGCAACATTTATAATTTTTGCTTAGTTTACCTTGATGTAGTTAAAACTGAAATAAAATTGATACAAACTCAATTGAAATAATTGAAAAACAAAAAATAATTGACAACAATCTCGATGAAATAAATGAAAATAATAAAAATGACAAAACACAATAAAATTGCTTAAGCTTTAACTAAAATTTATATGAAATTAGAACAATAAAAAACAAATTCTACATATTAGTAAAAACTTTCGACATCAAAAAAATAAAAACAAAATCAAACATAAAAATGACAGAAAACTGCAATATTACATTATTATAAACAATACATAGGTATATAAAACTAATCAAAATATAAATAAAAAAACTCATATCTTAAAAATAATAACTACTAAAAATGTCAAAAATAAACTAAAACTTAAAAAAAAATCTAAATGAAAAAGAAAATATGAAAAAAAAATCTTAAAAATAGTAATAAAAACTATATAGATTAAAACAAATCTACTAAAGATGACAGAAACACAACAAAATTACTTAAACTTTAACTAAGGTTAAAATAAAAAACTATTATATATTAAAATATTAATAAAAAACTACAAAAAAATGAACATAAAATGAAATCAAACTGAATTAAAACGAATTCAAAATATACATAAACATTTTTAATGTTATCTCAATGATACGAAAGATAACGCTGCCAGTCATCTGTGCTAACCAATCAAAATATAATCCTGGAGCCGAGTCACGTAACCCCTCCCCCTCAAGCCAAAAGGCCACGCCCCTCCACCTCTGACCCGCCCCTGAACACAGATGATGGATGAATCTGACAGTCATTAAGATATTGTGCGGCTGACCGTGGCAGAAAGGAAGATGGAGCATCTGCAGCCGGTCATTTAAAGCAGTTCTGCCCTCTGGAGATGATTAAAGCCTTGCGTGGACCTGTCAGCTTCAGAAATCATTAAAAGCCTTTAAAGGGCAGCTAAATAGGAACCTGGGAAATTATAGAACGGGTCTGTGAGATAATGACTGATCCAGGCCGGCTGAAACTCCTCAGCTTATTCTAATGAGGAAGAGCAGAGTCTGCAGAACCTGCTGTTTCCAGGTCAGTGCTTATCATTAGCAGAAGCTGAGGATGAGAGTTTCCAAAGGCTGCGATGAACGGTGAACTGAGATAATTCCCTTTCGTGACACCGACCAGAGCTCACTGATCAGATGCTAAACTTCTCATATTTCAGTTATAGTCTTCATTTTGCGTTGGTGAAGTACAGTAGGTTTCTCACTAGAGAAACTATTGTGCTTTGATCGAATAAAAATTAAATGTTTCATTTATGATTTAATAATAAATTATAACAAATTATAATTATAAATATGATATAAAATGATATAATATATTATGTAAAGATGAATTATAATCAATTTATAACATAATATTTATGTAATATATCATATTAATACACAATTTTAATAAATACAGTATTTATATATATTTTATATATTATGCAATCAATTTATAATTTATTATTAATTGTACAGTTTTTTTTATAAATTATAATTTTATTTATAGATTATATATTACATCATTTTAATAAAGTATATTATTTAATTATACATTTTAGATATTATATAATTGATAATTATATATATTACAATTTATTATTATAAATTTAATTATATGTATTATTATATTATCAATTTATAATTGTGATATATATTCACATATTGTGATATATACAAGTAATATTTACATATTATATAAATTATAATTAGTATTTGTTAATTGCAAAAAATGATTAAATATTATTACATAATTATATACAATCCATATTTACATATATCATAATGAAAATAATTATTTATTATAAATAATTAAGTATACCATTTAAATAATGTAATTATTATATAATTATATAATTTATTATGTACATACACATTATAGAAATATACCGAATATGTCAGTATATAAATATAAAAACAAGGTTCAGTTATTAATAATATACATTTACAAATATATCTATTATAACTGTTATTACTACTACTATTTTACACACACACACCAAAAAAACATATTGTTAATATGTAATATTGTTTAAAAATGTTGTTCAATTACTAGTAATATGCATTTAGAAATATATTTATTTATGTGTTATTATTAATGCATCTTTTTTTATGTACTTATAGCCAAATATTTGTGCAAATAAATATTATTATTCTAACAAAACTATTAAATTTGAACAAATATATATATGACACTAATTGATTTAATTTATATTATACTGTATATGTCCATATAAACTAAATTCAATAAATCACAACCATCTCACAGTTTAAATGAATAGATAACCTCCCACAAAGATTTGATCCTCATTTATTGACCACAGTGTAATTCTTGTGCTGCTTAACATATTATATTGTGTTGCAAATATAATAAATATATAAATATATATTGTTCCTGGTGACATGCACCAGGACTTGATTTTCCTCTCAGGATGGCAGCGCACATGAAGAGTTCATTAGGAAATAAATGATCTTCCTGGGCTCTGTTGAGGCATCAATCGCATCTGTTCTGCATCTGAATGCCGCACAAATGACTTCCGTCACTCAACATCAGCCGCGTCTGAAGCCTCTGTTGAGCGATGAAGGACTGAAATCCTGGGTCTTTATTAAAATGCGTCTGACAGCAGATCTTACACACATTCAGATACCTGTCTCTATCTACTGTATATTGTTGGAGGTGTTTGCTAGAACAAGAAGCACTATTGTGCGTCGTTTCTGACCCGTATGAAGGTCAGCTTCAGCTTCCAGAGCCTCTCAATATATATATATATATATATATATATATATATATATATATATAATAAAATGCATTAAATATAAAACTAAACTGTTCAAAAGTTTGGGGTCAGTAAGATTTTTTAAATTTTTGTAATTAGTATCTTCTGCTCACCAAAGGTGTATTTGTTTGAATAAAACTACAGTAAAAACAGTAATATTGTGAGATATTTTTACTATTTAAAATAACTGCTTTCTATCTCAATAAACGTTTAAATATAATTTATTTCTGTGATGCTCCGCTGTATTTTCAGCATCATTCCTCCAGTCTTCAGCGTCACATGATCTTCAGAAATAATCTAATATGATTTGCTGCTCAAGAAACATTTCTGATTATTATCAACTTTTGAAAACCCAATATTTTTGTGGACACGTTAAGATATTTGATTGTTTGATGAATAGAAAGTAAAAAAAAAAAAACAGTATTTATTTGAGATAGAAATCTTTTGTAACATTCTAAACGTAACATTCTAAACTGTCACTTTTGATCAATTTAATGCATCTTTGATTAATAAAGTAATTGTATTTATCAGTTTACGCATTCTTGAATTGTAGTGTATCTCAGTTTTCACAACAATATCTTTTTATGTGTATTTTATGAGCTGTTCTTCAGTCTGCGAATCTCTCTGGACTCACCATGACCCGTTTTCAAGAACTTAACGCGAATAATCAATGTCATGAAGTGAGAGCGACCTCCCGACGCTTCAACGCTTCCTGAGCAGTGAAGGACAGGAGGACAGACTGAACATCAGCTGACATTTCATATGAAGCTTCTGCTGACACAGAAATACAAACCACAATGACATTAAGATGAATCACTTGTTTCATTAACCTGTAAGTCACTTCAGATAAAAGCTTTGCTAAATAATATGAATGGAATAGACATCACAGTTTGATACTATGCAAATTTACTGTATATATATATATATATATATATATATATATATATATATATTAAAAACTAAGAAAAAAAAAGCTTCAGTGGGGTTCTTTATTATTATTATTATTGAAAATATTAATACAAATTATAATAGAATTATAATAGAATTTACACACAAAAAAACAAATATTTGGATATTTTTTAATATGTAATATATAATAAATACATACATATTATTTATAATATACATTTTTAATATATATTTGACAATTATTATTTTACACAATTTAATTATTACATGCTGAAAAAATTTACTAAAGTTGTACTATAATACAAATATATAAAAAAAAATGAACAGATACTTTTGAATGGCTCTCAAGAGTTTAAATTATTATTATTATTATTGTCATTTTCAATTTTATTATAGTTATATTATATTTTACATTTGTTCTTATATATTTTCTGTTTTCATTTTAGTTTAATTTACTAAGTTAATTTATTACGTTTTAGTAATTTTGTTATTTTTAATTTTTAATAATTGTCTAAATAGTTTTTTACTCGTGTGTATTTTGGTTTTATTTTATTTATTCATAAATTTGATTATAAACTAAAAAAAAAAGAAATGTCAGCAACTAGCTGAAATAAAATAAGTTTAAGGTGTTTTATATATATTTTTTTTTTCAATTGAAGTTTAATTTATTTGAACCAACAAAAGGTTTTTATTATTATTAATAATTTTTTACTATAATAACCTTGCTTCGAGTACTTGATTACTCAAATACTGGCACAGGAATACATTTAAAAAATGTTAAAATATGTTAAAATATAAAAAAGTTATTTTAAATTGCGTTTTAATTGTTAAATTATTGTTTTGTAGTATCCTGAAAGCAAATAAATTCCTTCAAAAATCGTACTTTTCAACTTTTAGTGTACTGTCACCCTGTCCCATATACGGGACGCCTACATTTACTTCACTATATTACAATTAAATCTAATCTAATCTTGACAAACTATATATCGTTGGAAAGGTCTAAGACTCCCAAATATATATTTTTATCAATGTTTTTTGTAAAAAATTATGTAGGAAAAGTAATAGATCAATTTATGACAAGAGTGCACCCTCAAAAATCTAAATTATAACAGGAGTTTTGACCTCTGTTTAAAAAAAAGACTTCTTCGTTTCCTTTTTCTCTATCACATTTTAGAAATCATCAGAAATTATATATCGGCTGAAAACTTAAAATCTCAGTTTTTAAATTGTGCACTATACAGTCTATGTTCACAAATGTGAGTGACAGTTAAGGGGTTAAATTTAAGATGTGTCATTTATCTAGAATAAAACGACTTGAACATTAATTTCAGAATTCTGAAGAGAGAAGACATTGGCAGAGCACATGCTGTAAAAACCCACTCTGAGGCTGTTGGTTCGCTGTCACAGGGTCAGACGTTCCCTCTCTCTGTTTCTCTCAGAGCTCCACGGATCATCACTGACATAACGACCAAACCCCACGAGATCAGACCGAAAAAAGCCTCCATTTACGTGCTCCACACGTCCGCAGCGGGGGACCGGGAGGAGAAGTTGACAGAAAAATAGAGATGTCACACGTCCCCGTGAGGCTGATGACTCAGGATCTGTGTGCGGCTCGGCTCTGGACGTGTGAAAGTGTGAGAAGTCGCTGCTTTCAGAGTTACACTAAGAAAACATTCGTTTCTCATTTTCTCTGTTTGCTGAACACGTTTCAGAGCCGGTGGATGTCCAGTCTAACGTCAACTCCTTTCAGTGCTCTAACTAGTCTGAATAAGATGATATAGAAATATATATATCTAAATATATCTTGCTATTTCACAGTCTTTGCATAATATCAAATATATAGCTCAAAACACACTTGCACTGAGATTCAAAATGTTTAATGCAAGAAATGAAATAATATATTTTTTGTTTCTATTTTATATATTTTATATTTTTATGTACAGTACAGTGTATAAATATATAGTTTTTTATAATATTCATTTTAAATAAATATTTAACAATTAACATTATATATACATATATAATTGTATATATAATTGTATTATTTAATTCCTGAAAAGAATCAGTTTATGGCTAAATATGCACTATAATACAAATTAAATAAATACAAAATAAATTAAAATAAATTAAAAATGTAATTAAATTTAAAAAGAATAAAGAAAGAAGAATCAATACATTTAGCTTTCAACAGCTAAAAAAATTAAATTAAATTAAATTAAATTAAATTAAATTAAATTAAATTAAATTAAATTAAATTAAATTAAATTAAATTAAATTAAATTAAATTAAATTAAATTAAAAATATATAAATGCATTTTTGAATAGCTGTCAGTAGTTTTTATTTTATTTTATAAAAAATAAAAACATAATTTGATGGGACATTTTTTCTTGAATTTCCAGGAAGACAACCTACTATATTGTAAAATATACTGTTAAAGTGATCAACAATTACTCATATAACATATAGTGGTCTGCTGACCCTTGGCAACTTGTTTAATGAAACTAGCCATCCTTTAGTCTTGTGTTCAACTAAAAAAAAAAAAAAATGGGGATCTTTTAAATGACATCCTTCAAGAGCCTTGACTGCATTATCCACTGCTATATTTTCTCCTGGCTAATCACAGAAATATGTGATATTAAATAATGATATTCTTCCGGTGATCATATAAGAGCTCTCTGACACACTGCATCCTGTCACAGTCCTTGAGAATATTTCAGCCCACGAGCGGAGCAGAGAACCAGAGGCGTCTAAACTGTCATGTCACTTCCTGTCCTTTGAAATCTCCAAGCGTTCAGCATCTTTGTGGATGATAATTATAATTTGGAACGGGAGGAGAGTATGTTTAAGCAGACTGTATCTTTGATGATCTGTCCTGCAGTGGTGCTAATGGCAGGAGTGTTGAGATGCGTGTTATAAAACAGATCAACATCCATTTCTTTGTGTTTCAGCTGACACCACTTCACACAGTTCCATCATTAAACATTTTCATTTTATTTATCAACAAAATAATTACAATTCTAAAATCCCTCCCAATTTCAGTCCAAATGTAACAATTTGCACATGGAGCCAAACTGAGATCCCTATTTCTCAGGCATCAAACCATTTAGGGCCTTAAAGGGGACACAACCACCCTATAATGATAAAACCCACCCATTCCTTTTTTTTAAATCCCCGTAAGTAAAATGCAGTGTCTCCCAACTAACTGTTTTCAGCATTGCTGCTAATGTGACATCACATTAGCCACAGGCTCCGCCCACGAGTTGACAGATGGTCCAAAAGGCTCTGAGGTGCTGATGTCAAACAGAGAGATGGCATGAACCGAGATAAGGTCAAAGCTTATATAGTGCTGGTGTCTTCATTGTTGACATATGGTGTGCTGGTCATCTTGCTTTTGTTCGGGGATCTTGTTAGGGTTTGTGCAGCCTCTCCTGTATCTCAAAAGATTAAGCAAAATGTGCCTTTGTTTTGGCATTTAAATAATAAGTCTACAAAAAGTTTAAACTAGAAATGCATCTTGTTTCATTGTATCAAAACAACTGCACAGAACATGCCTGTCTGAGTGCCAAAAATAATCTTAATATGCATATAACTTCAGAATTAAGGTATTGCAAAAATCTTTTATTTAAACATTAAATATTTTAAATATTAAACTATTAAACAAACGTTTCTTTGGTCCTAGAGATATGGAGATCTCAATGCGGCTCCATGTGCAAATTGTTGAATTTGACCCATTTTCAATGGGCGAAAACCAAATCCCTTTGCATACAGTTGATATCAATGTACTCATAATTAGTATTGTCTGAAAAACAAATCATGTTAAAACAAGAACTATACCTTGTTTACCTCTATCAAACCAACTTCATAGTTCATACCTATCCAAAGATACATTGAAATGGTCAAGAGGAGGCACATTAGCTTGCTCTCAATAGTCTATTCATAAGGTTTTATGTTTGAATCTTTTTTAGTGATATTTGGAAGAAGGGATTTTGTTCATTTTAACAGCTGGAACCAACAAGTTGCATGCCTCTTAGGACAATGTGCTAGACTTGGGGTTCAAAGTGGGCTTTTAGAACAATGATATTCCAGGGTTAAGCAGAATGTGAAAAGCACTGTATTTTAATTTCTGCTGACAACACTGGCACTTTAGTCCATTCTCCTGAAGATCTGCCCAACATGATTCCTGCAGTATACAATGAGAAGTGGAAGCACTGTGGAGTGTGCTTGTGGAGTAGGATGATCTTGTGGACTTCATGACCCTATGGGTCCTTCTAAATCATGCCAAATCATCAATAGGCCAGAATGTGCCTAAAAAATAAAGATACAAATGCACCAGAATCTAAAAGGATATTGAGATATCTTCAATACTTCTTGATTAATGAGGCAAACTTCTGGGGAAAAAAAATCCACATAGTGCTTTATCCCATTTTTGCACTGTCACCATTAATGCAACAAGGATTGCCAAAGACAATTGGTTTTACTAGCAGAACTACTGTACCAGTCGCTGTTGTAGAACTTTAGTAGAACTCACAGTCTATGACAACTGACTACATGAAAAGATCTCTATAATAAAAGGGTGAAATAGTTTTCTTGGAGTCTTGAGTAGCTTACTGGTCCAAAACGTTCTTAGACCAGCATTGAGACCATCCACTCAAACTGTACAGCACCATCAATTGCTCTGAAATGTGTAAATGCATGCTTGAACTTTGGTATAGAAATATTATTCTGTCTGTTATGATTTCATTGGCCATGTAGAGTTCACTGTACTTTTTTACATTTCAGTTGAATAGACTGCCTGCCATTTTTCACAACTCCATCCCTAGAAGTCAGGACGTACCGTAATTCAGGAACATTTTGTCTTCCTACAATTAAACAACTTAGAGCTCTTTAGCACCAGTAGTGAGGTGAACAAAAATGTATATATTTGCTACAAATCCTCACCAAACATCTGTTCTTTGCCATGTCAAGAACAGCAATATTTTATAGTTTTGTTAAATATTTCAACTACATTCCTCTGTTTTGTGTATTATCAAAAGAACAAGATGTGGTAGAACAAAGATAAACAGATGTTGCCTACAAGCACACACAATATGTAAAAAAATCAAATATGTACACTCTTGGATTGCTAATTTTTCAAAACAGAACAGAAGCAACAAAGCTGCAGAATGAACTCACATGAACTCACAAAAGATAAACTGACCCAGAGCTGTCAGGTGTGGCTTCAAACTCTCGCTTGTGTAAAATCCCACAGATTAACACTGAAGGAGGACCCGGATTGTATCTAGAGGACCTGAATATGTGGGTGTGGGGTCTTGACTTGCAACCAGCTAGCAACATAGAATACTGAAGCTATGGCTGAACTTTGAATAGCATACTACTCAATCTATTTCAGCCATATATTTCTGACAATGCATTACACCACCCTAGCAAAGTAGCAGCACATTTTGCATGGAGCAACTATTTACATTTTCATCATAACAAACCATTTGCTAGGTTTCTCATTTAAGAGGTTATTGATCACAATGATATTTTATTTGCATGCCTACAATAGCATTTCACAAGCTAAGATGACGCTTCATAGATATGAATGCAAAACTATGTAAGTCACCAAATCAAAACTATATAGCAGATCTGCAGCATCTGCAATAAACCACATTCATTCGTTCGTGCATCATCCAGCAGGGTTGCTCTTGTGAGGTAGTGTTTTAATTTGAGATGTTTTGAGATGTTTCTACAACGTGGATTGAAGTGTTATTTAAGCATCATTAAAATACTAATATACTTTTATCTTTATATTTCCAATTTTCGTTTTAATTTTAGTTCAAGTTTTAGTCATTTTATATCTTTAATTTTAAGCAACAGAACAGTTTCTATGGTTTTAGTCAATGATGATAACCCTTGATGCTGCCCTAATGAACCTTCCCTTCTGCCTTCACTCAACTTCCAAAAATCTAGGTCCCTCGAAGTCTTCGTTTTCAACACTTCAGTCGTTGAGGTCATCTTCAACTTCTGCTTCCCCTTGGTAATCAAACAATATTTATTTTACTGTCCTAACTGTAAGTATGTAACGGTCAGTTTTGGAATGATCCTGCTGCTCGGCCGTCCCTTGTTTCAAACCTGCATCTGTGTGGAGCGATACTTAGGGGTCCTCCATCCTCTGACCTTCCTGAAGCTCAAGCCCATGAAATACAGGATCACCATAGCTGTCATCGGATGGATTCTGATCATTAGCTCAAGCTTAATAGTTAAACTTGGACTCATTGACATGTCCGTATTACTTATGCCACAATACTTGGCTTTTCTAATCATGGAAGTGTTCAGCTGCTTGATGGTCCTGAAGGCTCTGAAGCGTCCTAGACCTGGTGATGATGTCAAGAAGAGAGATGGAGTGAACCGGGATAAAGTCAGTGCTTTCCGGATCATTCAGATCATGCTGGTGTCTTTAGTGCTGACGTACGCTCCTATCTCAAAAGAGTTAACAAAGTGTGTCTTTGCTTTAGCAATTTAAAAGCTTCTTTTAGGCATCCTGTTGCATAACATATTCCAAAACAAACACTAGATGCTTACATGTGTTTAAGTAAGAGTCTACGGTAGAGCTGTACAATATTATAAAAAAACTGACTTACTAAAATACAAATGTCAAACTTGTACACTTCCTGTTGCATCATTAGAACATATTGGACAAAATAAACACTAGAAATTTATGCTTTGCTTTTGACTTTTCTAAGAGTCTATATTTAGAGCGTAATTCTGAAATACAGTCCTACTTAAAATAAAAAAATACATTGTGATGTTTACTTTTTCTTGCGTCAGATCAAGGCTGCATCTCATTTCTAGTTTTACTTGATCTTAGTGCTGTGTTCGATACCATAGATCATGACATACTCATAGATCGATTACAAAACTATACAGGTATTCAAGGGCAGGCTCTAAGATGGTTTAGATCCTACCTGTCCGATCGCTACCATTTTGTTTACTTAAATGGGGTGTCATCTCATTTATCATCAGTAAAGTATGGAGTGCCACAAGGATCCGTCCTAGGTCCCCTTCTATTTTCAATATACATGCTGCCCCTTGGTAATATTATAAGAAAATACGTAATTAGCTTCCACTGTTATGCTGATGATACTCAGCTATATATCTAAACGAGAACAGATTCAACTTCTAAATTATCTAAGCTAACAGAGTATGTTAAAAATGTAAAAGATTGGATGACCAATAATTTTCTCCTATTAAATTCAGATAAGACAGAGATATTAATTTATTGGACCAAAAAACAGTACACACAATCTTGTAGATTACAATTTGCAACTAGACGGATGTACTGTTACTTCCTCTACAGTCAGAAATCTGGGTGTTATATTAGACAGCAACTTGTCTTTGGAAATCATATTTCCCATGTTACAAAAACTGCATTCTTCCATCTTAGAAACATTGCCAAGCTATGAAACATGTTATCTGTTTCTGATGCAGAAAAGCTAGTTCATGCATTTATGACCTCTAGACTGGACTATTGTAATGCACTTCTAGGTGGTTGTCCTGCTTCGTCAATAAACAAGCTACAGGTAGTCCATAATGCAGCAGCTAGAGTCCTTACCAGGTCAAGAAAATATGATCATATTACCCCAATTTTACAGTCTCTGCACTGGATACCTATTAAGTTCCGTATCAGTTACAAATTATCATTACTTACCTATAAGGCCCTAAACTAGTCTTCTACCACGTTACAATCCATCAAACTCCCTAAGGTCGCAAAACGCTGGACTTTTGGTAGTTCCTAGGATAGTCCACTAAAGGAGGTAAAGTTTTTTCACATTTGGCTCCCAAACTCTGGAATAGCCTTCCTGATAATGTTCGGGTTCAGACACACTTTCTCTGTTTAAATCTAGATTAAAAATGCACCTCTTTCGCCAAGTATTCAAATAAAGTATCTCTTAAATTGAGCTCCAGTCTCTGTAAAGTTCTGTAAAGTTGCTTTGTAACGATTTGTACTGTAAAAAGCGCTATACAAATAAACTTGAATTGAATTACTTTTTCTGCAACATATGTTGCAAGATTACATTTATCTGACGCTTTTATCCAAAGCGACTTACAATTGCTATATATGTCAGAGGTCACACACCTCTGGAGCAACTAGGGGTTAAGTGTCTTGCTCAGGGACACATTGGTGTCACACAGTGGATTCGAACCCGGGTCTCTCACGCTAAAGGCATGTGTCTTATCCACTGCGCCAACACCACCCCGAAAAAAGATAAATAAATAAAATAAATACATTTGACTTGAATGGGAACAGATGGCCTTAATAGCTATGTTTGGAAAGAATTAGTAAATGTAGAACAATTTTGTTTTGTGAGAAAATGCATGGCGAGAAAAAAGCCATATTGCAGCTATACTGATTTCATTTCAACATAAAGTGTACAGCCCTAGTCTGTGGCAGCTCATTGATTGGGAAGGGTCTGAAAAATTTCCAGAGAAACAGCTTCTCTCATCAAATGCATATCTGAAAAGTTTTATGGATTGTCCACCACAGTTTCAACAAGATATCAATATATGCTGTGCCTAACCACTTAACCATAGTAAAACTAACGCAGATACTTTCTGAGGCTTATTGCTTTAATCAGTCAGTCCAGATCATGTGTTAGATGCACAAAAATCTGCTTGAGTTTGTCAACATGAAACAGCATTCACAGTTTTCTAATATACAAGGATATTTAATGAGAAAATAAAAGTCCTTTCTCATTCTGTGTTAACATGCATTGATGAATTATTCAATATACTGTAAGACTAGGACTGAGTTTTAAAGTGAACAGCGTATATTTTGACTTCATGTTGACTTTAAAAACTAAGCAAACATTGAGTATTATGAAATACCTAGGAGAGGTGTTTCAGAGCAATTTAGCTCAAGTAGGCATGAAATCGTTTAAAATTAATTGAAAATATTGCAGTATATCCATTATTTAGAGCAGATCTTGCAGCAGTCATTGCCGTTTAGAATAACTTATCTCCCTAAACTCAACAGTGATGATAAGAAACGTTAATCAAGCCTCTGTCCCCTGTGCACAAAAGTGAATGTCTTACATTAGGAGGCTGGAGATAAAGGAAAGGCAAGTATTTGATGGAAATCATTTATTTGGCTGACTGCTCTCAGAGGACGTTTTTATCTGCTAGTGAGAATGAGGATATATATTTTCCTGCCAGAACTTTATAGCTTCTACCAACATCTCCCCACCATTGCGCACACACACACACATATGCAAACTCCAGTGCTCATATGTTTCATTAGCAAAAAACGGATGGAAAATATCATCTCATTGCAAACAAACAGCCAATGGAAACACATTACTGCAGCCAGATGATGACGCCACGTTCATGGAGCTGCAGTTGCAGCATTCTCCTTCTCTTTCACATCAGATATTTGGCATGCAAGCCAACAAAGCACAAACAATACACCACAGAATTGAATTTAAGAATTTCAATTAACTTATTTTGGATCAAAGAATAGTTCCATGTTACACTTCAGCCCAATATCAAACAAAACAGGTATATTTTGCTTAGCGAAAACACTATATATATATATATATTGTATTACAGCATTATTCTCACTCAGGCCATCCAAGATGTAGAAGAGTTTGATCAGATTTGGAGAAATGTAGAATTGCGTCTGTTGCTCAGTATTGGATGCTCAGCAGTGAATGGGTGCCGTCAGAATGAGAGTCCAAACAGCTGATAAAAACATCACAGTAATCCTCAAGTAATCCACAGAACTCTAGTCCATCAGTTAACATCTGGTGAAGAAAAAACTGTGTGTTTGTAAGAAACAAATCCATCATTAATGTGTTTTAACTTTAAACTGTTCCTTCTGGCTAAAAATTGAGTCCACAATCCATAATAACTTCCATATTTTCCTGTTGTCTCCCACATAAAAATCTATCCAAATATTTGTTTAGAACTGTTTTGGCTCATAAACAGTGTTTGATGCAATGCTACATTTCTCCAAATCTGTTCCCACGTGGCCTGAGGGCGAGTGAATTTCACATACTGTATGAGTTGACAAACAGTATGAATATACTGAGCCCAATCTCTTTTGAATTTCTAAACGAGACACGTCTAGATGTCCTTTCTCTAAGTTTACACCTGGGAAATGATCCTAGTTAAATGAAAAACACGACAGAACAATCCCTGCGTTCGCTGTTCTTCTAAAAGGAAAGACTATTTACAGTATTTCTGCTGAAGTGTGTTTCTGAGCAGAAGCAGGAGGAAAATATGCTATGAAATATTCAGCGTGTATTGTATGTCTCAGCTGGCTTCTGCCAACAACACCTTCACTATTAAAGATGGACCCACACACTGAGCATCACACCATCACGAGTGTAATTACAGGGGAGGGAGACGCTCCGGCCCACGGTTAGCTGTGACTCAGTGTAATTCCCAAACACTTTCTCCATGCTCCACTGCAGTCAGTTTCACAATTCATTCTGCACGTGCTTCACAGCCGCAGAGTTCTAGAGGACGACAGAGAAACAAAACCTGCTAAAAGTAACAGAGGGAAGAATGTTTTGTCATTTTAAGATCTTCACAAGGTTCGCCCTGGATTTACAATAAAACCCTACAATTTCAACAATAAAGTGAAAAAAGTGACGTGACATTCAGCCAAGTATGGTGACCCATACTCAGAATTCGTGCTCTGCATTTACCCCATCCGAAGTGAACACACACACACACACACACACACACTGTGAGCACACACCCGGAGCAGTGGGCAGCCATTTATGCTGCGGCGCCCGGGGAGCAGTTGGGGGTTCGATGCCTTGCTCAAGGGCACCTAAGTCATGGTATTGAGGGTGGAGAGAGAACTGTACA
>NC_081800.1:25076718-25109218 GCF_963082965.1 Carassius carassius
TACACTTCAGATGGTCATTTATCAAAACATCTGATGTGAAAGAAACAACAGGCTAGCATGATGAATACACATGACTGATGGATGGATGTCACACAGTATCTACACACAGATCTGTTTTAACACACACAGGTGCTCACAGGTGTCAAATAACACAGCCTTCTGAAACACTGTGCAACTTCACCAAGCTTTGAAAGGGTTATTACGCACCTTTCAGCTTTCACATTCAATTTCGGAGTTTGACAAACAGGATGAAGAATTATAATATGGTTTTGAGTTAAATGAAGTAGAAAGATAATCCATGATGGTTATGATTAAATTGTTTTGACAGTTTAAACAGTACTGGACTTGAATATGTCTAATCATGCATTTTACATATTCATTGGCATTATCAGTCAAAATGAATGACATTATTAAGTTTTCTCACAAAACAGGTGTTAAACCAATACATTTCATCTGCTGTTTTGTTTTATTTTTTTTAATGCAACTGCTTCCTGTCACTTTGATTCTAATTCTAATTAAGCATCCAATTCAAATGAACACTTATAAACAGAAAAGAAGCCAACAATTAAACTCTGAATTCAACTCAAATTGCATGTACTGTATGTAACCAAGGCATGCCTTTTGGGGAATGGGGGTTCCTGGGCTTGAGGTTAAGTTTGGGTCCTAAATACACTCAACTATAAATCATCATGGAGTAACACAAAATATACCTAAACTAAAATATGCTTTGAGCCTGACTGAATCATTTACTAATGCTGTGGAACAAAACTGTTGCTTGGAGATGCAGCGCTTCTGCTGTTTGTTGTGTTTTTTCTTTTGACAGTGTAAAGCTGAATTTTGTGTCCGAAAGTTCATCTGTACCTTGTTTATCGGCTTGGCTCTGTGTTCATCTTCAGTTCTCTCTTCACATCAGTTCAGTCAGTGTACTGTTTGAGTGCATGCATTACTCCGGGATATTTGTTTGTTTGAACTCAGAGGGAGTGTCAGCCACATTAAAAAAGTTAACAGCTTAAGTCATTTGTGATTAATGCGTATTGGAGATGCGAACCGGTTAAAACGATTCAGTTCGATTTGGTGAACTGTTTCAAAAAGATCCAGTTACATCGAATTATTAGTTCGTGAACCGTATATCCAGCTGCTTTGATTTTAACTCTCTCTCACAACAGACACGGAAGAGAAGACAATGCTGAATAAAGTCGTCGTTTTTGCTATTTTTGGACCAAAATGTATTTTCGATGCTTCAAAATATTCTAACTGAGCCTCTGATGTCACATGGACTACTTTGATGATGTTTTTCTTACCTTTCTGGACATGGACAGTAGACCGTACACACAGCTTCAATGGAGGGACTGAGAGCTCTCGGACTAAATCTAAAATATCTTAAACTGTGTTCCCAAGATAAACGGAGGTCTTACGGGTTTGAAACAACATGAGGGTAAGTTATTACAGTTTTTTTCAGTCGCTAACAAGCGTTTGTCCAAACAGTTGTCACATTTCCAAAACTCTAAACACAGTTAGCACAGCATCAGTCTTTTGTGGCCATACCATTCACACATTTCATGTTGTTTTCACACAATATGCAGTCAGTGAACACATTTCCAAAATGCTTACATTTTCTTAACAGACAAGCTATACCTCCCAACAAAATTATGGATTGTTTTTGTAGTATTTACGAATGTTAACACACAACATCCCACAATAGCAAAAACAATATTCCAAACCTTAGATACAGTATAAAAAAACCTCTGCTTCTGCAATGATATCAGTTCAAAAACGATATATCTCAGCTGATAATAAACAAACAATTGAATAATTGACATACAGCTGATTTATGTTGTGTAAATTGGGACAACCACAGCTGGTTCCAGTCTGGCTTAGACTCAGTGGCAGGGGTTATTTTTTTCTATTACTATAAAAGGAGGACTTTGAGGAGTGATGTTTTTGGAAACAGAAACAGAAAAAGACAAACACTGTAATGTCTGGACAAGGAAGAGGAAGAGGAAGAGGAAGAGCAAGAGCAAGAGCAAGGGGCCCAGGGAGAAGATCAGGCCCCGTGAGAGATGCAGAAGGAGGTGCAGTGAGAGGAGCAGGAAGAGGAGCAATGAGAGGTGCAGGTGCAGTGAGAGGTGCAGTGAGAGGAGCAATGAGAGGAGCAGGTGCAGTGAGAGGTGCAGTGAGAGGAGCAATGAGAGGAGCAGGTGCAGTGAGAGGTGCAGTGAGAGGAGCAATGAGAGGAGCAGGTGCAGTGAGAGGTGCAGTGAGAGGAGCAATGAGAGGAGCAGGTGCAGTGAGAGGTGCAGTGAGAGGAGCAATGAGAGGAGCAGGTTCAGTGAGAGGTGCAGTGAGAGGAGCAATGAGAGGAGCAGGTGCAGTGAGAGGAGCAATGAGAGGAGCAGGTGCAGTGAGAGGTGCAGTGAGAGGAGCAATGAGAGGAGCAGGTGCAGTGAGAGATGCAGAAGGAGGTGCAGTGAGAGGAGCAATGAGAGGTGCAGGTGCAGAAGGAGGTGCAGTGAGAGGAGCAGTGAGAGGAGCAATAAGAGGTGCAGGTGCAGTGAGAGATGCAGAAGGAGGTGCAGTGAGAGGAGCAGGAAGAGGAGCAATGAGAGGAGCAGGTGCAGTGAGAGGTGCAGTGAGAGGAGCAATGAGAGGAGCAGGTGCAGTGAGAGGTGCAGTGAGAGGAGCAATGAGAGGAGCAGGTGCAGTGAGAGATGCAGAAGGAGGTGCAGTGAGAGGAGCAATGAGAGGTGCAGGTGCAGAAGGAGGTGCAGTGAGAGGAGCAGTGAGAGGAGCAATAAGAGGTGCAGGTGCAGTGAGAGATGCAGAAGGAGGTGCAGTGAGAGGAGCAGGAAGAGGAGCAATGAGAGGAGCAGGTGCAGTGAGAGGTGCAGTGAGAGGAGCAATGAGAGGAGCAGGTGCAGTGAGAGGTGCAGTGAGAGGAGCAATGAGAGGAGCAGGTGCAGTGAGAGGTGCAGTGAGAGGAGCAATGAGAGGTGCAGGTGCAGTGAGAGGTGCAGTGAGAGGAGCAATGAGGAGCAATGAGAGGTGCAGGTGCAGTGAGAGATGCAGAAGGAGGTGCAGTGAGAGGTGCAGTGAGAGGTGCAGTGAGAGGAGCAATGAGAGGTGCAGGTGCAGTGAGAGATGCAGAAGGAGGTGCAGTGAGAGGAGCAATGAGAGGTGCAGGTGCAGTGAGAGATGCAGAAGGAGGTGCAGTGAGAGGAGCAGTGAGAGGAGCAATAAGAGGTGCAGGTGCAGTGAGAGATGCAGAAGGAGGTGCAGTGAGAGGAGCAATGAGAGGTGCAGGTGCAGTGAGAGATGCAGAAGGAGGTGCAGTGAGAGGAGCAATGAGAGGTGCAGGTGCAGTGAGAGATGCAGAAGGAGGTGCAGTGAGAGGAGCAGTGAGAGGAGCAATGAGAGGTGCAGGTGCAGTGAGAGATGCAGAAGGAGGTGCAGTGAGAGGAGCAGTGAGAGGAGCAATGAGAGGTGCAGGTGCAGTGAGAGATGCAGAAGGAGGTGCAGGTGCAGTGAGAGGAGCAGGTGCAGGAAGAGGAGCAGGCCCAAGGAGAGGGCAAGGTAGAGGTGTAAGGATGCATGGTGGTGGCATTCCAAGGGCTGCAAGAACAGTAGTCAGTGATGAAATTCGTGCCACTATCATTGACCACGTAATCAACCACGGTCTCTCACTAAGAGAGGCTGGTGAAAGAGTGCAACCCAATTTGAGGCGGTCAACCGTTGCCTCCATTATTCGCATCTTTCAACAAACCAACAGGTAAGTAGTGCATTTTACATGGACTGTTTCTATTCTCACTTGACATGTCAATAAGGTCATACAGTAATGCATATGTTTAATTTTTTTTTTCCTCTAAAGACTGCAACGTCTTCCACCCTCTGGGGGAAGAGGAAAGCTCCTCAATAATGATCAAGAGCTTGCCATTGTGGAAATGGTTGTTGCAAATAATGCAATAAAACTGCATGAAATTAAAACTAGAATTGTGGAGGACCATGAGATATTTGGCAATATAGAAAGCATCAACCTCACAACCATTACACGGACTTTGTCCAAACACAGAGTGCGGATGAAGCAGCTCTACACTGTTCCCTTTGAGAGGAACAGTGAGAGTCAAGGAGCTACGACGACAATATGTCCAGGTATAGTGTATATTCAATTCGATGTCCAGTATTACTGTATTAGCTTTGCACATTGCAAGTAGGTAACCTACACAGTAATAGGTTGCAGTACAGTATGGTATACAGTAATGACTTGATATACATAAACCTTGTTTCAGAGAATTATGGAATTGGAGGCCAACCAGGCCCCTCATGAATTCATTTACATAGATGAGGCAGGATTCAATCTGTCCAAAAGGCGTCGACGTGGACGAAATATAATTGGAAAAAGGGCCACAGTTGATGTGCCAGGACAGAGAGGGGCAAACATTACCATGTGCGCAGCAATGGCAAATGCAGGATTACTCCTTCAGAGATGTCAGGTTGGACCCTATAATACCGAGCGCCTCCTTGCCTTTCTCAATGATCTCCACCAGCGCCTGGTACCAGAGCAGGATCAGGAGGGTGAAAACATGAGGACCTTTGTAGTTACCTGGGACAATGTTGCTTTCCATCATTCACAAGCAATAACAGTATGGTTTGAAGTCCACCCAAGACTGGTAAGTCTCTTCCTTCCACCCTATTCACCTTTCCTCAACCCCATAGAGGAGTTCTTTTCTGCATGGAGGTGGAAGGTTTATGACCATCAGCCACATGACCAGATGTCCCTCCTTGAAGCCATGGATGCTGGCTGCAGGGACATCACAGTTCAAGATTGCCAAGGGTGGATCCGACATACAAAGCGGTTTTATCCCAGGTGCATCGCCTTGGATAATATTAGATGTGATGTTGACGAAAACATGTGGCCTAACCCTGAAGATCGCAGGGATTAGATAAATTAATTTTGTGCTATTTTTAGTTCCCCCCTTTTTATCTGGGCTTTTGGCTGTTTTTTCTTTTCTTTTCAGAAGAAAATTTTGTTTTTGTAAGCATTTTGTTCACTGTAAGCATTGCAATACTGTAAAAATTTTCTGTTCTATTATACTGTTTCTACTGTACCTCCTTCAGTAAACAATAAAGAAAAAAAAACTGATTTGCTTTTTACTAGAATGCGTTTGAATGTGAACATTACTGTACATGTGGACATGCAGGTCCCAACCAAGAAATTTAGTGTAAAAGGTGGATTGCATGTTACCTGAAACATAAAAGTCTATGCCGTTTTTCTAATAACAATAACCAGTATTTTGAAACCTGGTGTACTGTGATTGACTGCATATACTTTGTGAAGTGAAAACAAGTGTTATTCTTTGAAAGAATAATTTCCTTTTGAGTCAGATTTCCAGTGTTTTGGTAAAGTTAGTGTGTGCGCAGAGAAACATGTGTTCTGTTTTGAAATGGAGAGTTAGTATATATTTAACAAAATGTGTTTTTGAAAAGAAAATGATCAATTTGGCCAATTGTGTTTTGTAGGTGTAAGTCTGTGTTAAGAGTTTAGAAAAATGATCTGAAGTATGGGTAAGCGCTTGTTAGCGATTGAAAAAAACTGTAATTACATAAATTTGCTATCTGGGTGAACTAACCCTTTAAGCACTCTCAAAAAAACTAAACTATCGTTATAATCACTGAAGCTGTATTCACTGTGAAATGAACCACTATTTTTGTATATACATCTGCGCTTTGTTGTTTATGATGAGGGAATTCGCAAGAGTCCTGAATTCATCAGCGAATGGGCACGCACTCAACAGAACTGATAAGTTTCAGCGAGGACTCATTTGCAATGGCATTCTTAAACTCAACAGAATTGCATGTGATTGTTTAAATGTGCAACACTGTAAAACCTCCTAACATTAAAAGTGGTGCACTGTCTATTCATATTCACTTTGTTAGCAACAGACGTAATAGATTATATTTGTTTGTGCAGGGACATTTTTGTCCAATTAAGTGGCATTTTTGCCCCAAGTCCCCGCGACCTAGGGAAGGCTTAAACATGCTCTGCCTATGCCTATAAACCAGATAAGCAGCATTTGAAGCAAACCACAATCATTGCAGACATCAACCTGGTATCTGAACTAAAACACTGGAAAGCTGATAGAGTGCAAAACATCAAGGAAAAAGCATGTGGGAATCAGCAAACATTTCCACATGCATACCATTGATGCTCTCGTTGAACTTCAAGATGTGTAGCCTTCTGTCATCCTATTTTATTGTCATATCTATCAGCATCAATGTCATTCTTGCTCTTCCAGCAAACTGTTACATCCTGTGGCTGAGTGTGAAGGAAATGATTCAAGGACAGTCAACCGAAATCTTCGTTTTCAACACGGCACTGGCTGAGATCATCTTCTGCGGCTCCTACGTTTTTGTCATTCCACATCATTTCTTTAATTGCATTAAATGTGAACTTGGGGTGGTCTTTTTTAGACTGGTGTTGATGGTCGGTCGTCCTCTGTTTCAGAGCTGCGTCTGTGTGGAGCGATACTTAGGGGTTCTCCATCCTTTGACTTTCCTGAAGTTCAAACCAATGAAATACAGGATCACCATAGCCGTCATCGGATGGATTCTGATCATCTGTTCATGCATATTAGGAACAATAAATGCCCTGCACTTTACCAAGTAATTTTGCCAGAATTTCTTTTTTTTTTCAGCATAAAACTATTTACTTGCTTGATGGTCCTGAAGGCTCTGCTGCGTCCTGGACCTGGTGATGACATCAAGAAGAAAAATGGAGTGAACCGGGACAAACTCAAGGCTTTTTGGATTATTCTGATGGTGCTGGCATCTTCAGTGCTGACGTATGGTCCTTCAACTGTATCTCTCCTACTTTATTATTTTATAGATTGGGAGAGGTTTGTTTTGTCCTGGTCCATTTGTTTGTGCCTTGGGATCATGGCAGGGTTTGTGCATCCTTACCTCTATCTCAAAAGAGTTGGAAAACTGCCGTTTCGTTAACAGGTTTTAAATACAAATATTTACATACAAATGGCCAAAAAGCCAAATGCATATCCATTTTCATCATATTGTTGTATGTTAAACATAATAACAATAAATATTTTGAAATTATATTCTTGTGTTTTGTCATTTTTGAAATTGTATATAATATCGATTTTTGAGTTTTGAGTTTTCTGATGTATGAACAGAAACACACTCAGCACATTACACATTGGTCCAAGTATAAAACACTACAAAACACAATATAGTCCCATATAAAGTTCAAACTGTAGTCCAATGAATAATAATATAATGGATATTTCCCAATAAAATGAAAATTCTGCGATCATTTCACAAACTTCAAGTCCCTCAGAATAATGACAGTGTGGTCAGTGTGAAGTGACAATGGCACACACAAAGTTTAGTGTCAAAATGTCAAAGCTTTGCAAAGATACAGCCTCAGATGCAGTTTGTCATAACATCATCAAATTCATTGATGTGGTTAATGAAAACTGTTTCGTCTGTCAACACGAAATCCATAACTTTTTGCCAGCATGGTCTGAAGATGAACTGGGTATAATTTGGTGAAAATCGTACCAACGTTCTAGGAGGAGTTTGAAAAAGTAATCAAAAGTTTATTTTGCATTTAGCAAATTTCACTATAATTTTTGACAAGGTGGGGCTGCCCCAAAATTTTCTGAGCAACTTCAGCGCATGGTGCTGATGGCACATACCACGTTTCATGATAATTCACCAGTGTGTTCATGAAATTTGGTATTTTAAGACAAAATTAAAAATGGCGGACACCCAATATGGCTGTTAGGGGAAAATTGGAATTGTTCACTCCGTATGCTGCGATGAATCCAGTCTAGTGATCTTTGGCCAAACTGTTCATAAGTTATAATCAAAAACAGCCATTTGTGACCCTGGAGCACAAAGACAGTCTTAAGTCGCTGGGGTATATTTTTAGCAAAAGCCAAAAAAAACTTAATTATCGATTTTTTTTTTAATGACAAAAATCATTAGGATATTAAGATATTTTATACACTTCATACTGTAAATATATTAAAACCTAATTTTTGATTAGTAATATGCATTGCTAAGAATTCATTTGGACAATTTTAAAGGTGATTTTCACAGTATTTAGATTTTTTTGCACCCTCAGATTCCAGATTTTCAAATAGTTGTATCTCGGTCAAATATTGTTCTATCCTAACAAACCATAAATCAATGGAAAGCTAATATATTCAGCTTTCAGGAGATGAATAAATATCAATTTTGAGAATGACCCTTATGACTGGTTTGTGGTCCAGGGTCATATTTTTTATTTCTCCTGATCACTAGGTGGCACTGAACCAAAACTGTGCAGGTAGCCTCTGATCATAGTTGTTACAACACACACCAAGTTTGGTTTCAATATACTGATACACTGATTGATTATGACATTATGAACAGGCCTTCAGAGTCTGAGGTTACAGTATATATTTCTAAATAAGTTCCTACTTCATTTGCATGCCTGATATGGATTTTTTGGGTATGAAAAGCAGAATTTGAATGCTGCATCAATGCAAAGCTGCTTAGTAGGCTATAAGTCAAAATGACATCTTCACATCTGTTGGAGGTGCCAAACATCTCAGCCTGTACTACATCTGTTTACTCTGTAAACACCAGCATTTTCATTGTTTTACACCCCTTCTTTCAGCATCAACAGGGTCCTTGGTCTTTCAGCAAATTGTCACATCCTGTGGCTGAGCGTGAAGGAGATGTTTCAAGGACAGTCCACCAAAATCTTCAATGTCAACAGAGAACACGCTGAAATCATCTTTTATTTTGCTGTTTGTTTTGCCATAGCAGAATTTTTATTTATTTTTTACTTTGAGATTTGAACACTAGAATTAGTTTATTAATCTGTTGATTTAAAGGATTTGGTATGCCATACACATAGAAAACCACCACAACAAACTGTGAGTAAATAAAATTCTTCACCCACCCACTGAACTGTGATCCAGGCTGACCAGCAATGAGACAATGACTTAAGTCAGAATAATTATTATTTAGACCAAACATACCTGACCAGTTAAAGATGCCTAAATGGATAATCTCAGAAACAACAGGCAGGACTACTGCTAATAAGCGCTCTTCCTGGAAAGTGACTAGTTTACCCAGACAAAGTCTAATATTACTCACACATTATACTGGCTAAACATCTCATGTTGCTGTGAATGTGGACAAAGTTGTTGTAAACCTGACAAATAGGATTGTGTCAAATTGTTTTTGGGCAGTTTGGGCAGCCTTTTGCATATCTTAAAAGAGTTGGAAAGTTGACGTTTTGCTATTTTTTTCATCAAAGGCTTGTTGAAACTTTCAGTGCACTTACAAAAACTTTGAACGTTTTGCATTGTTGTTAAAAAAAAACAAGCTTGACAAAACTCTGTAGGTGATCTTAACAGTATGGAAATCCTGCTCAAAAAAGCAGTTGTGATATCGCTGAGAGATTTCACAGATCTGTTTAGACTCTGCCTTTATACTTTGCATTGCAAAGGTGAATCTTTGCCACTATTGTGCAGTTAAAAAGAGCACTAAAATCCCATCTATCCCCTAGAGTTCTGACTTACCTATTACTTCATAATGTACCCTGGAGATGTCTGCATAAAAACATTTGGTTACCCAAAAATGACAAATGAATATTCATCTTGCTATAATATTTCTGAATATTTAAATAAATACATAAAACATCTACTAAATCATTAGGCTTTCTATAATATTTTGCAGTTTTGTAACAGTCTGGAACCTTCCAGAACGTTGCATCATGGTATGTCTCATTTTCTCCCTAGAATGAACAGATTTTGCTGTTGTGTTTCTGATTTGTAAATCACTTTAGATAAAAGTATCTGGAAAATTAATAATTGTAACTTGCACTGTAGTTTGAAACCACATTTGCATACTATTTTTCCCCCCATATCCTGCTTCCTTCAAACACATGAAATAAACAATGCTGTAGGCATTTTTATCATCATGGTTTTTTTTTACTTTTTAATACACTCATGTTCTTCTATGCAGATGAATTATCAGCTGTGCACAGATTCATTATTCAACATATTATTCTTCTCTCTGGCAGATTTAAAGTACAATCAAATACATTCTAATGTCCATCATCTGAGTGTTTAATGATGTCATTTCTAAATAATGAGTCAGTGATTATTCCATTCAAAGTTCGTCATCAAAAGCACTTCATTTTCAAGTCATCTATCAGATCTGTCAGTGTCATAGTCTTTCTGTATCTGTATGTGCTTCTTGGCCCTGCAGGATATATAATGATACCAAAACCCCCGATCGGGCCACTGCTGCATCATCAGCAAAGTTGATTATTTGCATGAGCTTTTAAGCCTTGCGAATTAAAAAAATACAGCAATTTTAAGGCATTCAAGCAAGACACAAAAGACAACTCAGTAGCAGGGACTGGTCACGGTGCACAAAATATTTTAAGAAAACCCTAAATACTGAATTTAGGGTAGGGGTTTATATAAATGTATCTCTGAAGAGAATTGACTGTTTTCAGAAAAGTTTACATGGCTTTTCATTTTGCCTCTGTATAATGCATCTAATAAGTGTTAATAAGCACAAGGCTGCTTTGTTTACAGCAGTGACCAAGGAAACGCTGTATTACTGTCAAATTTAATTGGTATCTAAAATGTAGGTGTCAAATAAGCTTATCTATAGACCAATTCAGAGTAGACATCACAGTTACGTCACTTGCAGCTGCGCGCGCATAGTGGCTGCAGAAAAACACTGGGAACAAGTGGAGGTAAATGGGTCAAATCCATGGAATAAGAGAAAAAATATATATTTTTTGTGCCTTTTGGTGTCAAGATCAGAATGCAAATACTTTTTATAGAATACTGTCATCAAAGACGCAATTTGAAGCTAAACGCTGATGTTTAAATGGACATATTTTGGATGAAAACTGCTATGATTACTCTTCTTTTAAAGCATACATTTGATTTAAACAATAGGTTTACATAATATTCACATTTGCTGTTCAATGATGTATTGTATTAGCCCTACAAACCTTACTATTAACATTTTTACATAACATTTATTTTATCTCACAATTCTGACTCTGACATTCCTCGCAAATGCAAGTTTATATATCCAAATTCAGACTTTATAACTCGACTTAACTCAAAAATAGTTTGAGTTGAGTTTGTCAATTCTAAGGAAAAAAGAAAACGAAGAGCTGAGGGGAAAAGAGAGAATGACGAGTTGTTTTTCCTTCTTTTTGTGAGATATAGAATTGTGAGATATAATCTCGGAACTGCGAGAATAAAGTCAGAATCTTGAAATATAAAATCAAATTAAATTTGTATTATTATTCTTTTATTCCAGTTGAAAACCGTCATTTTCTGCCACTAGATAGTCTCCGCACACAAAAAACGTCATCCCTGTTCAGGATCTGTAAGACTATCCCACTATCTAATGTCAATTTCATTGAATAACTGTGCTTATCGCTGAGTGACAAGCTCTTGTAATATGCAGAGAACATTTTGAAAATGACATCTAATCAATATAATCTTTTTAAACCTAACAATTTTATACTGTATCCGTGTAATTCTCTATCCGTAAAGGCTATTCGCTCCCGGGATTTCTGCAACCATGATGGGCGCGCATCCTGAAGGTTTACAAACCTAAAATTGGTTTATTAGAATAAAATATACCATGGGTCAAAAACAATGATAACAGCAAATATTGCCAGTTAAAATATTGGCAGGGCAAGCAAAAATTTGAACCACTGGACCAATCAGGCCAGTAGAAGAAATCCTTCGCATTTAGCCCTGCCACTGCTCCAGCCATCCAACTGACAGCCCATTTCAGCAACTTATAAATGTCAGAAATGCACTTGCCTGCTGGGTCTGGACACCATACAGCTTCAGAGAGGCACTCTGTGATCGAACTCATTTTAATCAGTGCTATAAAATGCTGCTGAATCTCTCCTACCTCCCTACACCAACTCTGGACAATTTGTTATGCTCCAAAATACAGTGATCTACATAAAAAGACAATAACGTTCCCGACATTAAGGAGGTTTTCAAACAGCCTTCAAGACACTTTTTTTTGTTGTTGCTAAATTATCATCAAAAAGAAAAAGGCAGCATCAAATAGAAAGCAATTCCATGCAAAATGAGAAAAAATTTTCTTTAGAAATGCATTCAATACCAAAAGCTAAGTATTGGTTAGACAAACAGTCCAATCCCGATCTCTCATCACTGGTTAAGGAAATGTTACTGCATCAAGATGAATGTACAAAGGAACAGAGCAAATGTTATTGAGCAAATATGATTGAGTCTCAGTGTTAATAATTCTTAAGGAAATCAGCATACGCATGTCCTACTCATATCCATCTCTGAAGGTGAAGCTTGGAAAATAGAAAGTATTTTATCATCCAAAAATTGACACACATCTCCTTTAAAGAGATCTCATTTGTTATTTTACTGCCCCTATGGGACTGCTTTCTTGCTAGTTTCATTGCTGGCACTGCTGGCATAAAGTTAAATATTATCCAGAAAATGTTTGAGCTCTTCTTTTGTATTCACAGAGGGTGTCTGCTCTTCATTTTCAATCCCAAAGCAAAGTTGTTGTTATTCCAAACTAATATTACGCTGTTAAAAAACAACAAGAAAGGCATTTATGGAAGTACAACAACAGAGAGCAAAAGTTTTTCAGGAGTTTACTTAATCATTTAAAGTAAACATCTTGACTGAATGAACCAATATATATATATATATACACTATCACACGAGTAGACATGGAATATGGCTGAATATTGGCATGACTTTGATTCAGCTGTAGGTAGGCCGTTCAGCTGTGATCAGAGCCTACAAGTATGATATTGCGTTTATACAGTGTGTGGTAATATATAAGAAACAACAATGGAGTGTCTTTAAAAAAAACTCTTTTGTGCGGACTTACTTCCGCCGCGGATTCAGATCTTAGTTTGACAGTTTAACAGATGAGCTCAAGATCCTCTGCTAAATCGAAACCGTCACTTTAGAACTGGTAACGAAGAAATGTTGAGTTGCTCCATTAAAATCTTATTGTATCACTGTATTAAAAGGTCACTGTATTATGTAGAGTGTAATGAGAGAGAGATGGACTGAGCGAGTGTGATTACCCGATACAGCATTCATTTTTCAACTCAATCTCATATTCACAATAAAACATTAGTTTGAATGTCCACTAAGGAAAGCCATAACTTTGTTTTAGTATCTTTCATCTGTTCAGGGTGATTTCTGAGGACAGCCTTGCTAAGTGCATTTGTTGGCTGTGTGTCACAAGCTTTTGTTGAAAGTTTACAATCCTGTTTCAGTTTTTATTCAATATAAAACTCTTTACTGCTTACTCAATCAGAAAAACAGTTTTATTGTAACAGAACAATGAAACTAAAAGCACCATCGTGAACACACAAACACACACGTTTTCCCAAACCTAAATACTACTTTCATTTATTGAATAATAATATTTAATAAACAACAACATGCTAGGCATTTTTTTAATTATAGAGGATTTGGTGTCAGGCATCTGAATTTCGGGCCTAATAATACATTTAATTATAGTACTTGTAAGAATGAAACTATTTAAAAAAAATTGTTCCCCCCACCATTGCCAGTTACCTTGTCTATTTTTGCTCCGCCAACAAAAATATTTTCAAAGTCAAGCCAGGATCGTCATCTCTGAGCAACTCATACAATTGACGTAACTAAACGAAATCAACGTTTTGAACCAATGGAATTAGCAAACGGATCAATAACTCATAACTCATCCTTGCTGACTGAATCAGTTATTTTGATCGAATCGTTTGGATGAATGATTGACAATCACAAGCTACATTCCAAATCGACAGACTCCTTATGCAGTGTTCACCTGCAGTTCCCTGACAAGTTCAATTCAGCTTGTAACGCACATTAAAGAAGTTTGAGTTATTACAACATAACACATTTCGGTAAAGTACAATGTATCCTATATAATACATAAGTGAATTTATGTATAAAATCATCATTAATTTAATTATTATGATTAGTCATATTTAAAAGTACTGAACTGAGTGTTGCATGTCTGTTGGCAGAACAAACAAATTAATGAATTGGATGGGTAAGTGATTCAATGATTCACTCATACAGTCCCATCTTTAGTTCTTAAATGAATCAGTTGTTTTAAATGAATTGGCTGGGTAAATGGGACATGCTTAAAATGACTAAAACACGTTATGGCTTTAGTCAAAATGATGTAATGTGCAAAAAGAATGAATAAAAAGATCACATCATCACTATTTTACTGACAGTAGGCCTATGTATGTATGTGTATATATATATATATCATTTTCTTGACTATATATATATATATATATATATATAGTTAAGAAAATGATCATGTAATTTACAAACCCGATTCCAAAAAAGTTGGGACACTGTACAATTGTGAATAAAAACTGAATGCAATGATGTGGAAGTTTCAAATTTCAATATTTTATTCAGAATACAACATACTGTTGATGACATATCAAATGTTTAAAATAAGAAAATGTATCATTTTAAGGGGAAAATAAGTTAATTTTATATTTCATAGCATCAGCACATCTCAAAAAAGTTGGGACAAGGCCATGTTTCACTGTGTGGCATCCCCTCTTCTTTTTATAACAGTCTGCAAACGTCTGGGGACTGAGGAGACAAGTTGCTCAAGTTTAGGAATAGGAATGTTGTCCCATTCTTGTCTAATACAGGCTTCTAGTTGCTCAACTGTCTTAGGTCTTCTTTGACACATCTTCCTCTTTATGATGCACCAAATGTTTTCCATGGGTGAAAGATCTGGACTGCAGGCTGGCCATTTCAGTACCCGGATCCTTCTTCTACACAGTCATGATGTTGTAATTGATGCAGTATGTGGTCTGGCATTGTCATGTTGGAAAATGCAAGGTCTTCCCTGAAAGAGACGACGTCTGGATGGGAGCATATGTTGTTCTAGAACTTGGATATACCTTTCAGCATTGATGGTGCCTTTCCAGATGTGTAAGCTGCCCATGCCACACACACTCATGCAACCCCATACCATCAGAGATGCAGGCTTCTGAACTGAGCGCTGATAACAACTTGGGTTGTCCTTGTCCTCTTTAGTCCGGATGACATGGCGTCCCAGTTTTCCAAGAGAACTTCAAATTTTGATTTGTCTGACCACAGAACAGTTTTCCACTTTGCCACAGTCCATTTTAAATTAACCTTGGCCCAGAGAAAATGCCTGCGTGCCTTCTTGGTCATGTTTAGATATGGCTTCTTTTTTTACCTATAGAGTTTTATCTGGCAACGGTGAATGGCATGGTGGACTGTGTTCACCGACAATGTTTTCTGGAAGTATTCCTGAGCCCATGTTGTGATTTCCATTACAGTAGCATTCCTGTATGTGATGCACTGCCGTCTAAGGGCCGAAGATCAGGGGCATCCAGGATGGTTTTCTGGCCTTGACCCTTACGCACAGAGATTGTTCCAGATTCTCTGAATCTTTGGATGATATTATGCACTGTAGATGATGATAACTTCAAACTCTTTGCAATTTTTCTCTGAGAAACTTCTTTCTGATAATGCTCCACTATTTTTCGCCGCAGCATTGGGGGAACTAGTGATCCTCTGCCCATCTTGACTTCTGAGAGACACTGCCACTCTGAGAGGCTCTTTTTAGGGCTGCTCCGATCACGATCGGCCGATCGTTAATGCGCATCTCGTCAGTAAAGCCGGTTCTCTAATCAGCGGTAAATTCCCTCAGGTGCGTGATTTCACATAGAGCAGCTGTTACTACACAGAGCCGTTGTTAACTGAGAAGATGCGCAAATAAACGCTGAAATAAACGTGGATTTGCGCATCTTCTCAGTTAACAACGGCTCTGTGTAGTAACAGCTGCTCTATGTGAAATCACGCACCTGAGGGAACCGGCTTTACTAACGAGATGCTCATAACGATCGGCCGATCGTGATCGGAGCAGCCCTAGCTCTTTTTATACCCAATCATGTTGCCAATTGACCTAATAAGTTGCAAATTTGTCCCCCAGCTGTTCCTTATATGTACATTTAACTTTTCCGGCCCCTTATTGCTACCTGTCCCAACTTTTTTTGGAATGTGTAGCTCTCATGAAATCCAAAATGAGCCAATATTTGTCAAGACAATTCAAAATGTTTCACTTTCAACATTTGATATGTTATCTGTATTCTATTAGGAATAAAATATAAGTTTATGAGATTTGTAAATTATTCCATTCCATTTTTTACTCATAATTTGTACATTGTCCCAATTTTTTTGGAATCCGGTTTGTATTTTTTGCTGCAGGAAACCTTGATTAATAACATTATGGGCAGGTGTAGTAGTCTATGGGCCCTTTAAACACACCTGCACAGGACAGCTGTGCTCTGTAGGAGTGCTGGATCACTTTTTGAACCCAGTCAATGGGGGTTCTGACACAGTCCCATGAGGAGCAGCGTAGATGAGGATCATGTTACATCTGTCTTCTCATCTCTGGACCACCTCTGACTGATCTTATCCATACTGACACACACAATCTCCAAGCAGGCATCAAACGATTATCCTGTTTGGCATCAGACCAGATGCCCTCTGCTTCCACACTTTGTCTGGATTGACTGATCTGTGGCGTTTGACGCATATTTACATGACATGTCATTGATGTACACATCCAGACTCAAGGTGACTTCCAACTAGGACAGTGAATAATCAACTGCGTCCTTTTTAAAGGCTAAACAATTATTAGAACACTTTAGTCACTCACCATGCATTATTTATATATTTTCCATGATGCAGCAGTAAATACTGAGCTTAGAAGGCTTTTGTTATTTCCACACCAATAGTTTACAACGGTATACAAAGAAAATACATCAGGAGGACACTGTATTGAACTAAAGGGAATAATTTGATTTTGCAATGCTTTATGGGAAGAGTAGTTCATTATATTTCTCATAAAGTAAACTGTTCTTTTCACTTGAACTTTTATTTTGTTGATTTTTTATTTTGGTGGATCTTATTTTTCCATTCTTATTTATATTTGTATTTTTCTACTTTTTTTGTGCATCAACATGACAATCACAAGCATTTAAGTATAATAACAGTATAGATGTTTTTCCAAGGACCGATTTCTGTAGGGCTCTTAAAAGCATGAAATGGATTTCAGTGAAATTCTAAAGCTCCATAGGGTTTAATTGCATGACATTAATGGCTCATTAAATAGTTTTCACATATGAATGCTAAAAAATATACACATGAGCTAAGAAACATGAAAATAAAATAAAAAATGCCTATGAAATCAAAAGGTATCTTTACAAGGCTTTCTGTGCCTGCTCAAAATTCAGTGTATAGACGCAATGCTGCATCAAAGCCAGACTAATTTATGCTTGTTCAGTTACACCTCAGCCTCTTTAGTATCACAGTATAGAGTTATATAGGGCACAGTAAAGGGCAGCATGCAGGTCACATATTTCTGAAGTTTTGGGCTACTTTGACTGTTGTTTGCTTGTATTTGGAGGTTGATCAGTATTATCCATTCAGCACACGGATGGTGAGCGTCAGAACAAACTTGCACCATCTGTCCCCATCGTAAAGAGTCAAGTTTCAGCAGAATCTCTTTGGAGGTCAAGACTTTTCCTTGTTTAACCTTCAGTAAGAGCAAGACACGTGTATGTCAGATGCACACAGACATTTACGTGAACAGACATTAAGCTCTTATTTTTCTTTTCTACTCAAATGATTCATTCGATTAAATATCGGTTCCATTTTTACAAAACCAAATCTGTTAGTAACATCATCTCTCATGTTAACTTAATAGCGAATAGTATTTGTGAAGTGACCATTTGGAGATTTCATATGTTTTGTTTCTGAATGACTCACTTCTTTCATCGCTGAATGAATCAGGTGAGTAAATAATTCAATGATTCACTCACACAGTCGTGTGTTTTGTACCTAAACAAATCAGTGGTTTTGAATGAACTGTCTGAGTAAATGAGCCACTGATTCACTGAATCAAAGGCCCTCATCGAAAAAAAAATAAATAAATACATGATTCGTTCAATTAAATATGTTTCATTTTACACCAAACCAAATCTGAGATGTTGTAGTGGGATCATCTCTCATTTGAACTTAATCATAAACATGTTATTAAAGATTGAATCATTTCTGTGAATCAGAAATTGTCCATTTAAAAGTGATTCAACACTCTGCTTAAGTGATTCACTCATTGTCCCGAATTCAAAAATGTCCTCCATTGCATTTTATTCAGATATTTTACTAAAGATGCTTTTTTTTTCATTTAGTGAAAAATTATGAATAACTTGATATAACAATATTTTAACTTAAAATATAAATATTTCAGTCTAAAAAAAAACGGACTAACGTCTATATGTATTGTTCTTTTTATCTGTATCACCCAGCTTATACACTTTTCAGTGGACAAATAGTGTGACAGCGGAGAAAATACAAATAAGAGCACAATAATAACCAGCTTCCTCTCCGTGATCCTAATTTGTCTGCTTTAGATGAGAACAAATTATATAAATATATAAAGCATCAGACCCTGTTTACTGCAGCACAAATCTAATCTCACGGTGAAATGAGAACAATTTCCAGCAACAAGAGCACATTACAGCAAAGAAATGCGACGGAGTGTGTTCAATGATGACTGGAAAAGAGCAAATAAGAAAAGACGGGAAGCATTCAATCACAGAGTACAACCCGAATTCCGGAAAAGTTGGGACGTTTTTTAAATTTTAATAAAATGAAAACTAAAAGACTTTCAAATCACATGAGCCAATATTTTATTCACAATAGAACATAGATAACATAGCAAATGTTTAAACTGAGAAAGTTTACAATTTTATGCACAAAATGAGCTCATTTCAATTTTGATTTCTGCTACAGGTCTCAAAATAGTTGGGACGGGGCATGTTTACCATGGTGTAGCATCTCCTTTTCTTTTCAAAACAGTTTGAAGACGTCTGGGCATTGAGGCTATGAGTTGCTGGAGTTTTGCTGTTGGAATTTGGTCCCATTCTTGCCTTATATAGATTTCCAGCTGCTGAAGAGTTCGTGGTCGTCTTTGACGTATTTTTCGTTTAATGATGCGCCAAATGTTCTCTATAGGTGAAAGATCTGGACTGCAGGCAGGCCAGGTTAGCACCCGGACTCTTCTACGACGAAGCCATGCTGTTGTTATAGCTGCAGTATGTGGTTTTGCATTGTCCTGCTGAAATAAACAAGGCCTTCCCTGAAATAGACGTTGTTTGGAGGGAAGCATATGTTGCTCTAAAACCTTTATATACCTTTCAGCATTCACAGAGCCTTCCAAAACATGCAAGCTGCCCATACCGTATGCACTTATGCACCCCCATACCATCAGAGATGCTGGCTTTTGAACTGAACGCTGATAACATGCTGGAAGGTCTCCCTCCTCTTTAGCCCGGAGGACACGGCGTCCGTGATTTCCAACAAGAATGTCAAATTTGGACTCGTCTGACCATAAAACACTATTCCACTTTGAAATAGTCCATTTTAAATGACAGGACACGACGGCGCTTCTGGAACATGTTCACATATGGCTTCCTTTTTGCATGATAGAGCTTTAGTTGGCATCTGCTGATGGCACGGCGGATTGTGTTTACCGACAGTGGTTTCTGAAAGTATTCCTGGGCCCATTTAGTAATGTCATTGACACAATCATGCCGATGAGTGATGCAGTGTCGTCTGAGAGCCCGAAGACCACGGGCATCCAATAAAGGTCTCCGGCCTTGTCCCTTACGCACAGAGATTTCTCCAGTTTCTCTGAATCTTTTGATGATGTTATGCACTGTAGATGATGAGATTTGGAAAGCCTTTGCAATTTGACGTTGAGGAACATTGTTTTTAAAGTTTTCCACAATTTTTTTACGCAGTCTTTCACAGATTGGAGAGCCTCTGCCCATCTTTACTTCTGAGAGACTCTGCTTCTCTAAGACAAAGCTTTTATAGCTAATCATGTTACAGACCTGATATCAATTAACTTAATTAATCACTAGATGTTCTCCCAGCTGAATCTTTTCAAAACTGCTTGCTTTTTTAGCCATTTGTTGCCCCCGTGCCAACTTTTTTGAGACCTGTAGCAGGCATTAAATTTTAAATGAGCTAATTAAGTGGATAAAAGTGTAAAGTTTCTCAGTTTAAACATTTGCTACGTTATCTATGTTCTATTGTGAATAAAATATTGGCTCATGCGATTTGAAATTCCTTTAGTTTTCATTTTATTAAAATTTAAAAAACGTCCCAACTTTTCCGGAATTCGGGTTGTACATAATGTTATTTAGTATTACAAAAAGCATAGTTATGCTTCTAAAATGAGATCGCATTAGCCAGATTTTGATGTTACAGTATTATTCTATTCAAATCAAAGCCTCCGATTATTTTTCCCCCTCCTGAAAGTTTTTCAAAACATTAAGTCTTTCTACTTCAAAATTGCACATTTAATTCAGAGTGTTCTTTGTATGTAATTATGAAATTTACTTCCAATAAGTAAATTTGGCCACTCTGACCAAGACTCTGGTTGGCCACTTCACTTCAATCAAACCTGTCAAAGTGAGCGGTTCTTGGACAGAATAAGCTGGAAAAAACAGGTGTACAAACATTTTCGCTCAGAAATTGCTAGTAAATAAAAAAAAATGAATCAATCATTTTGTGGCTTGACTGAGCCAGCTGAAACCTCCTTAGCACTGAGCACTGATGGCTCCTTGCATTATGTTTGTGTAGTGAATTGGAGTTGTTCCCTTCATCTCTGAGCTTCATCTGTTGAGATGAACTGAAGTCACTGAGCAAAGACCAGCGCTGATCTATCACTGTGAGGTCTTGTAGCATTAATTCTGCTCGAAAAGCTTAGCTGAATCCAGAGTCCTCACCAGAGAGCTAGCATTGATTTCTGTCTCTGAGAGAAAGAGAGAGAGCGATTGTTCCTTCCTCGACCCAGTTAGGAAATCATTTCTGGGCTCTATGACAGAAATACTGAGTCTTGGAAATACATGCAGGAGAACTGAATATTAAATCCAACAAAAATCAACCTTGTTTCCTATTTCAGTCTCAAAGCAGATCACGAGAATTGCAATATGATCTATAGTATTACAACATCATTTATTTAGGCAAATATTCTACACCTGTGCTCCATATATGAACTCTAATTCATACGTCTGCACTGTGGACTGTGAACTTGCATGTCTCTAATGCTGAATTCAGAAAATTGCATCAAATAATCTTCAAAAATATTTGTTCAGAAATTGCATTTCTATTCTAATTTTGGCCAAAGACGCAGTGCCATAATGACTTTAAATGCTTTAAAGCAGATGAGATGCAACTTCTAGAAAGCATGCTGACAGTCACAGCATGCAGAAATCTTCTCAGAGAAGTTGCATCTCTTCATTTATTCCCTTTCGAGTATCACTGCTAAAAAAATATAACAGCTATAACTTAGTTATAGTAATAGTTATAGTTATATTTGTTCATCTTAACTCATCCCAACAACAAAACATAAAATCAACAACATGTCAGGAATAGACAATTATTGTTTGCATTAGGAATTCATGATTTGGAGAAGAAAAAATTGAAATGACGATTTCCTGTTTAAAATGGCAAATTTGTAATTGCTATATAAAATACGATTTTAAAACAAAATCCGGCAAATTTTGGCCAGCATTTTGCAATTATATATGAATTATGGCTATATAATAATTATTATTATTTGTATTTTTTATTACATTTGAAAATACAAATTACTTAATAAAAACAAAATAAGGAGGATTAATATTGTATTATTTTGCTGTTAAATAAAAAAATCATTTTATTTATAAAAATGAATACTAATGAATGTATAGCTGTCTTATTTATTTATTTTCTTTCATTTTCAAACAATGAACATCAAACTGTTATTTTGAAGACATTTATTTAATTAAATCACAGCTTTTGTGATTTGATAATTGCACTAAGCCTAAACAGAATTTCTTTATTATTTTAATTAAACTAAAACTTAATTTTTTTTATTAATTATAGCATGTGAGCTTGAGCCATAATACAATGATAGAGTTTTCCTAAAAGAAAACTTTACTAGTCCTTGAGATGAATGTGAATGCTAACAGATACTTTCTCCAAATATTAGAGACCTGCTTTGTCAGAATAAACGATATACCGGTAACCACATAATGTAGAAGTCTGTGGCTAAATAAAGATCTCTATCCTCAAACCTTTTATGCTTTCAGTTTCATTCAGTTTTTTTTCTAATGCTTGTCTAATACTCCTGGGTTCTGCTGGTCTGACTAAACAGAGGGTCAGGCAGAAATCTGACGCATATTAATTATGCACGACAATCCACATATGGAATTATGCAAATGTAAAACAATGCAGCAATGAAATATTTCAATGCACAGGGATGAAGGAGAGTCAGAAACACACTTCAGCTGTCAGTCGTATGCTAATGAAAAGCCTTTGCTTTTATTTGCACAAAACAGTGAACTCGATCCAGATTAGGAAATATCACAGTTATGACTTTCCTCTGAGATCGGATGCAGGGGAAATGCAAACATTAAGTTACAGATTTTTTATTTTATTTACTTCAACTTCTACTCATTTTCTGGTAGGATATCTGTACTTTTACTTGAGTATGGCTTTCAGGTACTTTACACACCACTGGAGAAGAGTGTTGTAAGCCATAAAAGTACCACATCCCCAGATTCACATCACACTGCTGGCGTTAAGAAAAGCGCTGAGCAGGAGCAGATCTGGTTTGGGTCGACAGGGAGACTCTAAAAAGCAATCAGTCCTGCTGTCACTCACCCTCGCTGGGTCTGAGGATCTTGTTAACCTCAAAAAAAGTGCTTAAAACAGTTCGTTTGCTCATTTTCAGGCGAGAGCAAACGATCCGGCCTGTCTGGAGAATTTCAGCTGCTGGTCAAAGCCATTTCCTCCTCATCTTCAACCTCACAGGAGAAACAGGAGGGAAAAACAATAACAGAGCAAATCATACTCGCATAAAGCGCGGGAAATTGCTCTGAAGATGTTTTCTGGAGCAAAACAACACAACTGTTTGTGTCACAGAGTAAAATAGTGCCACGGTGCAAAACATCTTAGTCTAAAGAAACACAGAAACAATTAAATAATAATTTCTTGATTTATGAAGCATTTTTTACGACCTTATTATTTTACATTGTGACATTATTTTCATGCACATTTTCACTCTCATTACTGTAATGTAAAACAAAACCTAAAACATTACTAAAAGCAATGACATATCTAACTTTTTATGTATTTATGCATCAAGGTAGTTTTTGTTTATATACAAATGATTTATTAGCATCATAATGTTGATGTCATAAAATAAAATATTACCATCGAATGCACATGAAATGAATAAAATAAATAAATCACAATGCAAAACATCTTAACAGAGTAAACAATTAAACAAATATTTTGCCTTAAAAATTTGAAGCCTATTTTAGGACTTTACTTTTGTTGCACTGCTTTTAATTATGTCTTATTTAAATGAAAGCAATTTAATGACCATAATATTCATTGATTCAATAAAGTAACACAAAAATATCATGTAAAATAAATAATAATAAATTACAAAGGGACATGGTCTTGTCCATTACGTTAAAGTTATGTTCTTAATTGTGATGAAAATAATGTCACAATGTGAAAACATCCTAATAATGCTAAAGAGACATTTCATCATCTCTATAAATTAAATGTCGCCTGAATATGAAGAGTTTTTAATCATGGTGTGAATGAGTCCCGTGGGGACGAGCCGTGTGTATGAATCGGTCTCAGTTCCTGGGGTTTTTCAGGCTCACGTCTTTCCTTTTAATTTGGTTTTCATTGCAGATCTGGTTAAATGGTCAAGAAGCCGCAGGCCGAAGCAGGTGTGCCACACGTTTCACATCATGTTACATCAGGTTTCATCAGCCGTGAGATTCACAAGAGACTTAACGAGATGTCTGGCTCTTTGATTACATACAAAAATGATATGTTAGGGCTTCATGTTCTATATAGTATTTAAGAATGTGGGAAAATATGAGAAAATATGATTTTAAAGTACTCTAAATAGCATAAGCATGATGTTACTGTAGTTCTAGACTAAAGGTCAACATGCATTTATCTCACTCGCACAGATTCACAATTCCTCGAAATGAATGAAAACAGTCAAATGCAAAATTAGAATATGATGCAAACAAAATAATTAAATGCTAAATTACACAAATATCCTTTATGTATTTAATCCCAAATTACTCACCAGTGTTTTTGCATCCTAATAAGCAAAAATGACTTGAGATAAACATAACATTTGTATATTCTGTACTTTCTTCTCCTGCGTTCTACTGTATAGACGTGATTTTATTTTTCCTTCAGTCTGAGGCTTATTCATTTTACTTTTTTGCTGTGAAAGGACTTTTAAGTTTACCAAAAAATATCCTTTTTTTATATTAATAACAAACAAGTAAGCTCATCCCAGATTTAAAAAGTAATGCAAATGCAACATAATGCATTATTCTCCATATAAAACTAACTAACACAATTAGTTACTTTTTAGGAAGTAAACGCAATATTTTAATGCATTACTTTAAGAAGTAACTTCCCCCAACATATGTGTCCCTGGAGCACAAAAGCAGTCTTAAGTCTCTTGGGATATCTGTAGCAATAGCCAAAAATACATTGTATGGGTCAAAATTATCAATTTTTCTTTAATGCCAAAAATCATTAGGATAATATAAAAGATCATGTTCCACAAAGATATTTTGTAAATTTCTTACCATAAATATAATATATTGGTAATATGCATTTGATATTTGAATGGAACGCTTATTTATTCAGGTCACAAATATTTTATTGTTGAATTTCTTGACTGTATTATTCTAAAAATAAATAAATAAATAAATAAAATTCTAATTTTTTACAGCAAAATATTACTCTATCACATTTGTTTTTACAAAACTATGCATATTCTATGTAAAATATAGTACTCAGAACAGTGACAATTATAAGAAATACATATTTTGAAGACACTAATCAAAGAGAACTACTGCAGCATGTCTCTATATCATGTGCATCAGGAGCTCAATGTGTTTGATTATGTATCTCGCCAGTAATGGGCTTCTGAACTACGGTCAGACAAAGCAAAGAGGCACTCCAGGAGTGTGTGAAAGCAGATCAGAAAGGACACGATCCAGCTCCAGACACACATCAGCCAGACAGAAGGATCAATGATGTCTGGCACGTCCTGGACACCTCAGGAACTGGACTGAACACAGAAACTCAAAGCTCCTCACTACTCTACATCCCGTCAAAATAAAAGTCTTGTTTAACTTGAAGAAACTATGAAAGAAATTTATTACAAATTACACACATACAGAGTGGAATGTATTTTTGAAATTAATAGCAATGATAGTAAAATTATTCAAACTGAATTTTTTTGAAATATCAGAATATTTCATCCATGTTTTAATTTTAGCTATTACCATCTGTTAAGTAGCACATTGCCAAAAAAAAAAAAAAGATTTATTACCTCAATTATAAATAAAAAAGTTATAAATTATTGATTAAATTGCATTCATTAAATTGATCAGACACACCTTTTGATTATTAAAAATGATATAATAACCAGAAAAATGAAAATTTCACGGGGGCCCTAAAAATGTAATTTGTTATAATATTTTATTATTATTTTTTTTTTTCTTTCAATAAATTGTACATGTTTCCTATTCAATTAATTGATCAATCAAATCAATCAAATATATTATTTAATATAATATTTTAACCATTCATAAAATGCAATCCAAATAGATAGAATAGAATAAAAATAAATAAATGAAGTAATAGTAATGCTAATAAAAAAAATCTTATTTTAGTAAATTTTAACAAACAAAAAAAAAAATCTATATATATATATATATATATATTTTTTTTTTTTCAGTTAAAATTTACTAAAAATATGATTTCCGAATAAAACAATTTATGGGAAAAAAAATTAATAAATAAATAAATAAAAAGTTATATCACAGGGTCCTAATATAGATAACTTCACATTGGAAAAAGACCAAAATGAAGTTTTAAATCACTAAAAGATCCTCCCCGTTATTTTTGGATTAACAGTTTGATCCTGTGCTGCTACAATACTCAAAACTGCCTGTCAACAGTCTAGAAAGCAGAAAATCTGCTCTTTAGGCTCTTAATATACTCTCAGAAAACAATGAGACATGAAACAACAGTCCAAAGCATTTACAGCACATCATGAACTCACGAGGAAACGGTTTAGAGTTTTAATTCAACACATTCAGGCTGTTTGACAGGAATAGTTTAAAAACTGCAGATGATCTGAGAGGGATAAAGTGCAATTAATAATGCAAATGATGTGAAATTAATATCTTGCATGAAAGCTCTTTATGCCGTGCAATAACTGCAGCAGAGCAGATTAATCTGCTACACACAACCTCAGGCAAATCTCTTCACAGGTCAGTGGAGAAAACCGCATTCATATTTATGCCAGAGATGGAAAACAAATCTTTTGAAACGGCCTCTTTCACCCGGAGGCCTGATGCAGTACAATGCATTCTGGGTAATTAGACAGTTGTGCATAGAGAAAAAAAGAGCCGGAGGCCAAAGTCTGATGACGTACCACATGAGTGACATAAATAATTTGTGTTACATTCATAAAAAAATATTACACTGACCAAATGTAAACCCATCACCGTGCATTAGCACAAATACAAGAACACTTACTCTTAAAGGGACTACATAAAAAATATTATTTTCCCTGACAAATTTCCTTTTTTTTTCTATGAACACTTAAAATCACTTGCTCACTTCGACTGTCATTTAGCTTAGCAAATTGCTATTAATTATTAGGATGCTATTAATATTAAAGATCCAGATTAGCACGCATTTTGACTAATACTGTGCCGGAGGGGAGACGTCTGAGGACATGTCTGCCATGTTTACGTGATTCATTGTGCTCTGACGGAGCAACAAATGAAACTGCTCATTATTAATGATAAGTAATAAATGAAACCGTAATACGCCTGAGACTGGCGAACAAATTAAAGGTTTAAAGAAGGTGACAGCATGACTGTAGCCCACAAAATGATGGATGGGAGCTTGAAATTCATTCGCTGACAGGGTTCAAGAAATCCGTTGAATTCAATCCACAACAGAGACGTGTGCTTATGCAAACTCACACCTACACGCTCACAGACGGGTCACCGAATGTGCTGCTGACGCAGTGAGACGAGCCACAATGAAAAGCAAGATTAAAAGAGATCTTTAGCATGTCTTGAATTATTCATGAAGCCGGGCAGGGCGCCATCGCTTTGTCTCAGAGAGACAGCTGGGTTCACATACAGGGAACAAACACAAAACACGCAACATACAACTACAGCCAAAGAACCGACTAAATGCATTTATTTATTTACTTCAATGCATTCTGTCAAAGTCAACCAATCCAAAAAATAATAATGAGAGCAGAAGAGAAATACTGAGTCATGTAAAAATACAGAACGAGACGCGTCCTACACAATGAAGGCAATGAACAACAATTTATTAAGGGATGCAAAGTAAACTTGTAGCATTAATACATAATTTTGGTAGCCATTACACACTGCACAACCAAAAAAAAAAAAATACATACACATATATTGTTTTTGATTTGCATTAGATTGTATAATTTCAAGATTATTAATCTTTTAAATAACTAAGGTTTAAATCATTAACTGCTTCAAAATGCATGATGTTAACGATATATTGTTGAAAAATGTGCAGTTAGACTACTTTACAAATGACTACTTTACATTGTTGCATAAACAGTGAATGCACAAGGCAAATTATCGTAAAAATTCAGATTTCAGAAAGAGCAGTTTGTCATTTAAGATGCATATCCATATGTTGAGAAGAAGCGTCTTACTGATCTGAAGAGTGACATGATTTTAATACAGTCTGAAAACAAACTGATTCAAAATAATGGAACAATCACATAATGTTCTTTACTTGCCCTGATTTGGACTCAGCCCATGTGACTCTTCTCTCCTCCAATCACAAGGCTCATTTGCCCCTCCATCATATAAACATTACATTTAAGCTGACGCTTTTATCCAAAGCGACTTACAATTGCTATATATGTCAGAGGTCGCACGCCTCTGGAGCAACTAGGGGTTAAGTGTCTTGCTCAGGGACACATTGGTGTTTCACAGTGGATTCGAACCCGGGTCTCTCACACCAAAGGCATGTGTCTTAAACACTGCGCCAACACCACCCCATCATGTCATTGCTCCAGATTAGGTAGACAACATATTAAAAGCTGATGTCGGTAATCATTCCAATATGCTGATTTAGTCTCAATTATTGATAATCTGATTATTTTCAATGGTGAAATCAGTTGTGCTACTTCATATTTTTGTGGAAACCGTGATGCATTTTTTCAGGGTTCTGTGATGAGTAGTAAGTAAAAAAAAACTGCATTTAATGAAACAGAAATATTAAACCACTTTAAATGTCACAAAGTATATTAATGTATTAATTTTTTTTTAAAAAAGAGTACTTATCCAAAATTTTTAATGGTAGTATATCACGTTTTTAACAAAAATATGAAGCAGCACAACTGTTTTCAGCATTGATAATAATGAGAAATGTAGCAAATAAGCATATCTTCATGATTTCTGAAGATCATGTGACACTGAAGACTGGAGCAATGATGCTGAAAATACAGCTGTGCATCACATAAATAAATTACATTTCACAATATAATCACCTGAAAACTATTATTTTAAATTAATAACTTAAATTAAATTAATATTCACCCTCAGGTTTTACAAAACTGCATGAGTTTCTATTTCCTGCTGAATATGAAAGAAGATATTTTGAGAAATGTGTGCAACCAAACAGTTTCTGGTCCCCATTGACTTCCATGGTGTTTTTATTTATTTATTTTTCCATACTAATGGAACATTAGTAACAACATTCTTCAAAATATCTTCTTTTATGTTCAACAGAAGAAAGGTTTGGAGGAACACGAGGGTGAGTAAATGATGACAGGATCTTAATTTTGGGGTGAACTGTCCCTTTAAGACACACAAGGATATTAAATGTACCATCACTGTCGTTCACATCAAAATATGCCATTGACTCTGACTGAGCTCCATTATGATACTGTATTGAGTGTCTTTGAATAACAGATGAATGCAATCCTGACAGTAGACAGATTTCTTTGACAAGCTTTTATACGAACCGTCAGCTTTCAATGCCATTCCAGCACAAACGCCAAGATGTGTTTAATATCGAATCCAAGATGTTAAGCATTGGTTGTTTAGTAAGTCAGTTAGAGGAGGAACTAAAGCACAATAGAGCTTGTTATTCACATCTGTGAACTTCTCTTCCAGTTGTTCCAATCTGTTTAATTCATACTGCATGAAAATGACACAGACCCTTTAAACTGCTCGTTCAGTCCACATTAATGTGGTAAACCTATAGACAGTAAAAGAAATGGACACAGCGACCCCGTTGGATTCAACGGAGTCAAGTGAAGTCAATTAGAAACACGCACTTCCTGGGGGTCGGGCGTACTGCGCAGACTCAAACGTAAGATACAAGGTAATGGAGCCTTTTATACATTTTCGTGTTTCTTTAGAAATAATTAATGGACAAATGAAGTCTTTAAACGCCTCAGATGTAAAGTTATTCGCTGTTAAAGTCACGCCAAAATGAATGGGAGTCAATGGAATGCTAACAGCAGGTTGGGGTCCGCTAGCCAATGGCGGCGCCAGGGGTGCTTCAATAAAATATGAAACCCTGCCCCCCTGGGTAGACCCACAGCGCTCTTCATATCTAATGGCGGTCACGTCTTAAATCCGAGTCTGAATTATGATTATGAATCCATATAACATGAAGCAGGAGCTGTCAATCACAGCCACAGCTGAGCCAATCACAGCACATGCGCATCCATATTCATGCACGGGACGCTTCAGAAACTCTCACACACATGGGAGATCTCACACATCCATCCATCCATCCATCCATCCATCCATCCATCCATCCATCCATCTATCTATCTATCTATCTATCTATCTATCTATCTATCTATCTATCTATCTATCTATCTATCTATCTATCTATCTATCCATCTATTGTTCATTCATTTGTTTGTTCTTTCTATCATTCATTTTTTCGTTTTATCCATCCATTTCAAATAATTCCATTTATTTGAATTCCATTTCAATTAAATTGCAATTCTACATGCCGTTTATACCTCAAATCACAATCAGGAAGTGAACTGGAACTTTTAAGTCATCATTAGTTAAATTCTAAATTCTAATTCTCAAATTTAAAAACCAACCACCTAGCAACGCCCTGACAACCTCCCAGAAAAATGAGCAACTGTCCACCCTCAGCATGCTTGCATCGTGGTGCTACAGTAGTAAGGTTTATCATTTCTTCATTAAATATACAAATAAATATTAAATTCGTGTTAGTGTTCACATCTCCCAGCATCCCTAAACATGAGCAAAATGAGGGTGACTCTGAGAGGAACTTTTAATATTATGTGACATGTTAAGACCTCGGTCTACATCTGCATTTACAGTTTATCTACAAAAAAAAACATACTGTACGCACTAAACAGAAGAGTGAATGAGAAATGTGCATGCAATACTCCTCTGTAACAATCTCAGGGGAAAAAAACCTGCAGGAATTAATCTGCAATCCTGTGCACCGTGTGGGAGGTTGATCAATCCAGTATTGACAACGTCTTAACAAATGTTAAGATCCTTGGTCATGTCCTTTAACAAGAGCTATTCAAACAGTCAAATGCTCATGTGTGTGTTTATGTGGTGATTCTGCTGAACGCAAATATGCAGTGTTAATCTGCTGTCATTATGTGAAGCTGCTGAATCATTTGAAGATGACAATGACATCCCATAATCAGAGGTGGGTAGAGTACCCAAGAACTGTACTCAAGTAAAAGTAAAAGTACTTCTAGAAATATTTACTCAAGTAAAAGTAAAAGTACTAGTCTTGAATAGTTACTTGAGTAAGAGTAAAAGAGTATCGGATAAAAAATCTACTCAAGTAGTTAGTTACTAGTTACTTTGGGTCATATATACTGAGCCTATTTTTATTTAGATATATAGATAAAATGTATGTAATGTATGTGTGCGTGTATAAATTTATATATTTCATCAGCCTTTACTCCAATTTATGTAATTTATTATAAAACCCAGTCTGTTTACTTAAGTAACAGATATAGGCGTCATGCCATAACATATTTTTAATACGACTGACTTTATATTAAATGTGAAATAAATATTGCTAGTAATCTTTCATTGTTCAGAAAGAGAGCAAATAACATTTACAATATCAAAGATCATTTTCACTGACAGTCTAGATTTCAAACACTCTCAGAAACTCCCATTAAAATCACTGAAACTGTTAACACTGTGAAATCAATATCTTATTTACAGATTCGTACACACATCTGCACTTTGTTGTTTCTGACGAGAGAATTCGCCAGAAAGAGGTATTCAGTCAGCGAGCGAGTGAAGGAAGCACCGGCATTTTAGCGATGACTCATCGGAACGCCTCTGATTGGCCAATGCTTTAATAAGCTCAAAAGAATCATGTGTGATTGGTTATAATGCGCAGCGCTGTAAAAACGCGTCTGTCTCTGGCTCAGCACCAGCAAGCAATCACAGATCTGAATTTAGCAGCTGGACTTGCTGAACGTATTCGCACCGGTGTGATTGTATTTAAATTAATAAAATCTTAATCGGCTATTTTCTGTCTTTTGGAAACTGCATTCAACTTGACTCCCCTCTGTTATAAGCCACACACTTACAACAGAATAATGTCACAGTGGTATCGTGTACTGTAATCGAATGTAGCCCAAGTTATTACCTGTTAAACAGTAGACAGCACACGTGGTGTTCATCTAATAAGGATCTCCATCGCTAGCAAATAATAGCCTTTGCAGATTTCAATTCAGTGCAGTTCCAGCCACGTTTTCAACGCTGCTAATGTTCTTAAATGTTACAACTCTGAGTGAACCACTTCAGACGCTCAGCGCGCGCGGCAGCGAACTGAACAACTCATTCAAAATGATTCATGAACCAATTCACTCGTTTGCCAATTGGTTTGATCGAGCCTTTGAAGAGAATTGACTCAAAAGAATGAATCATTCGCGAATGGGCATCGCTCATTGCCCAGAGAAAAGTAGACGGCGCGTTTGGAATAAACTGAAGCATTTCTAACATTTATTGCATTAAGATAAAGTAACGAGAGGAGCGTCGCCCATAGTAACGAAGTAAAAGTACAGTACTCAAGTAAGAGTATAAAGTACCCATCTTTAAATATACTCCGAAAAGTATTAGTTACCCCAAAAAATTACTCAAGTAAATGTAACGAAGTAAATGTAACTCGTTACTACCCACCTCTGCCCATAATACCAG